>NW_015386497.1:236448-326830 GCF_001527695.2 Protobothrops mucrosquamatus | reverse complement strand
CCCCAGAGATCCGGGTGATCCCGGATCTCCCCTCCTTCCGCCGCGCCCTAAAGACATGGCTCTTCCAACAAGCGGGATTGGCCTAGGGAATTTTTAGTGGGGTTTTAAGAGAAATTTTAATTATATAGGCCATAGTAAATATTTCTTTTTAATTTGGTTTTAAATTAGGTATTTATTGTAGTATCTGTTTTATAAGGCTCTCAGCCGCCCTGAGTCCGGTAAGGAGAAGGGCGGGATAAAAATTGAATAAAATAAATAAATAAATAAATAAATAAATAAATACAGTTGTCTATTCAGAGAGCCAATCTAGTATACCAGTTAACGACACTGACTCTTGTAGACTTCTGGAGAAGTTACAACCTGGCTTTTTCAGACAATTTTTGGTGATTAGGCTGGAGTAAATTTGTGCTGATATGGTTTGTTTTGTTTCCAGATTTTTTAAAAAATTCTACTATGTTTTATATTGTGCTTGGTTGTATACACAACTTAGAACCTCTGAAGCAAGAAAGCAATAGATATGTATGTATGTGTGTGTGCCTGTCTCTGTGTGTAGGGGGGGGGGGGCAGAGGGAAAGAGAAAAAATGTATAGCAACATTTACCGCACATAACAAAACCTTACTTTGAAACATTTAGTTTCAAAGAGAATGTCTACAGTCTTCCTACTTTCAAATTACAGAGATAGCGGTATCTTAAAAACAACAACAACTAGCAGAACAGAAATAATTGCAGACAGGCACCAATTCTGTCGTAATTTACTCATAAGTATTTTCTTCCTAATGTGTTATGAGATAAATGTGGCTCTATTCAATGAGTGAGTTAACATGAGCTGAAAAGATAAATACCTTTTACTAGAGTATCCAAATTCCCAAAACAATTACTTATCCCTGGCTAAAAATGGTGAAAAATGTATTCTTGGATACTTTCCAGTGCGGTATCATCTCCCACTCTCTCAAAACCTTATGCTTATATTGCAGTCTTAAAACCCTAAATAAATAAAGCCCCCAATGTGGTGGACCTCCAGAGAGATGAAGATACTTCAAGTGGTATGCAGTACTCAACAAGTACATTCATGAAAAGAAAAAGAGATTTTTTTAAGGTAAACCTGAAATAGGGATGTACTGTGCTTTGAATTTGAAGCCAAAAAGAAGCTTTAGGATAGGTTTGGATGTTCAGACGATGTTGTCAACACCTCTTTTAACCTTTTCCTGGGCTCACAGGAATCACACAAAACACAGAAAAATATACAGTTAGGTTCAGGAGGAGCCAACACAGTGCAACAGGGCACTATGGAACAGGCAGGGGTGCACTGTTGTAGCATAATTTCCCAGGACAGCAAAGCTTTTAGGTTCAAACAAGACATACAAATGCCCCATAACAAGACAAGGAACTGTGAATAATAGTTGATAATAACATCACAGTACAGGCTGAGTCTTCCAGAAAATCCCCCATGCTTTCCATGAAAATGCAAAAGTGGTTCACTATTTAGCAATGGATTAATTTATTAATAGGATTGAAGACATCTGAAGCCTTCCTATTAAAACAACTTTCTTTTATGGTAGTCACAGACCCGTATAAAGTTGTAGAAGATGACCAGGCTGAGCCAGAGGAAGGGGGTCAAACACATCATCAGTCTCAAGTCCCTTTGCACCTATCCTGAATTTCTTATCTACCACCAATTTGCTTGGACCATTAGTAGTTCAGATTCTAGTAGACAGCGTACATTTCCAATAAATCTTTATATCCATTTGAACTGCCTGGATCTCCTGATTTCCCTAGTGCTTGACAGCAGTTATTCCAAACAATGTACCTACATAAATGAAGAACAGTTTAAGCAATACTATTAACAAAATGTAATAAAAATATAAACAGATCTAAAATACAATAATACGTTATTCTATTTAATCATTTTCCCCAGCCTCTTTTGAAAAGACTATTCTCAGGTTTATAAGCTTCTACAACAAATATTACTGCAGGACACTTCTGATTTATTAATTCCACTGGATAAAATGACTTTTAATCCTAAAAGCTCAAAGACAACAGAAAGAGAAAGAGATCTTAGAAAAGTGAGCACAATGCAGGAAGCAGCTAACTTTTTAATGATTTTCATTTCATTGAGATTAAATGACTGAAAATGCTAAGAGGCATACCCAATGGATCCTTTCACATCAGCCACAGGAATTTTTATAAACCCAGTTAAGTTACGCAAATTGCAAAATGTGGTTACTTAGGCCTTTTAAAAAGAGAGCATCAAAGAACAAGAGGATCAAAAAATGAGATAATGGTTTTTTAAAAGCTATCAATTCTTCTGAAAAAAAAACTTTCTTCAGAGTTCTAGTAGATTTCAGTCTTTTTCAACATCTCCTGCAAAAGCACAGGAGATTATGGATGAGTGCTGGGAATAAACACCCAATGAACTGCTACATTCAAGAAGCTAGAGTTATTGCATCGCCTTTCTCAATCAAATTTCCCAAACTCACTTTAAAAAAAAAAGGGAAACAAGAAGGCTTTTTGCATTTTCAGACTGACAGACCAACTGAGTTAAGAAAAAGCAAACCTCTTTTTATCTAGGAAGTGACAAACTACTTTCAAAAACTGAACCATTCCCAGTGAACCATTTACTACTTCCATCTGTTCATACTGTACAAAACAAATTTAAAAGTTACATCCACAAAATAAATGTATATAATGAACCCTGTATTTCATATGCATTTCAAAAGCACGTCCTGTATCTAAAATAGCACAAAAGGTCCCGGCAGAAGCAGATGATTACAATCTAAAGCACAAGTCATAAAGGCATAATTGGAAGGGGTCTCAAAAGCCATCTATTCCAGTTCTCAATCTTGCTTCTATTATTAATGGTTGAATAATCTTACTTCTTTGTAAGTGAGAACTCTTAAACAACTCACTACAGAAAAATGAGTTGTATCTAGGATGTATGTATGTATGTATGTATGTATGTATGTATGTATGTATGTATGTATGTATTTCTGCTTTTGCTTGAAAAATCCACAGCAGGGGTGTCCAATCTTACCAACTTTAAGACATGTGGACTTCAAGCCCTAGAATTCCCCAGCCAGAAATCTGGGAGTTGAAGTCCACAAGTCTTAAAGTTGCCAAGGTTGGACATCCCTGACTCAGACTTTAGACTACTAACTGAAAACCTACTGCTACCAGAAGTCTTGTTAATCCTGCCTCAAAACCACCCTTCTCCTAGCCCAGGAATGAGCAACCTGCTAGCAGCTACACACAATGGCCAGCCCCTCATGATGCAGGTGGACAGGATTTGGATTTGTGGATAAATTCTTGTAAAATTAAGGAAGGAGACAGTTGAAAGAAAGGGAATTTTTTAAGGAACATTTCCTTAAAATTATGACATTTTAACAGTGTTGTCCCTAGTGGTGAAAAGCTTCCAGAATTCAGCTAAAGATTTGACAACTTTAATGATTAATAATATGCGTGTATCATTGAATCCAGCATGTTCTCTCTGTTCTATAACCTGACTAGATAGAACATAGATGAATCTTCAAACAACAGAACTTATTATTCCACTTGTAGAAATTACCATTTTGAGAAGTGGACTACGCAATGAATATTAATTGCTCAGGTAATTTGAATTAAAAGAGGTCAGCAATCCAATATAACCAGCACTATTATGTAGAGTAATACATTTAGTATGCAGATAATATGGGATTCACTGAAGCAAATATGTCAAGTATGAATAAAAGCAAGAACCTAAATCAGTTATTCTCAACCTGCTGCCCTCCAGATATGCTGGGAGCTCAGTCAGCTCAGCCAAAAACTCTTTTGAGTTTCCTGATAGAGTAGACATGAAATTTGGTAGAGGGTTTATTTTCTTTCAAATCCAGATGGTTCATTTTTTCTGTGCTCTGCCTGGGTGCCTTGGAGATGTACTTAGTGACATTATGATGTCAGGTGGAGCCAATATGTATGAATTATTTGTTTTACTGTTAGAAAGATTAAATGCTACCCTCCCCCCACCCTCCCCATTAAGATACAACAAGTTGCAAGTAGATATGCCTGGGAAATCCTAATCCAGGGGTCTTCAAACTTGGCCCTTTCATGACTTGTGGACTTCAACTCCCAGAATTCCTCAGCCAGACATGCTGGTTGAGGAATTCTGGAAGTTGAAGTCCACAAGTCATAAAAGGGCCAAGCTTGAAGACCCCTGTCCTAACTGGTTCAATGTTATCAAGGAAACGTTGTGGTTGAGTTGAAATTTAATCTTTACTGACCCCGGCAGTTCAACATTGTAACCTAGGAAGAAGGAAAGACTTATAGCAAAGTGATAAGGGACAATATCTATCTTAATTAGTAAAGGAACAACACTCACTCATGAAAAAAAAAGATGGGGGGGACTTTCTCTATTTCAGTTTCTATAAGGCACAGGGAAGATTGTTCTTTCTACTACCGTATGCAGCTGGAGAAGGTGATGTAATTCACCAACGTTGTCATTTTTTGCACAATCACAGCTGGCAAAAGAGAAGGATCTGCTATGCTATGTTAACTTTTGACCCCATATCAGTAGCCAATGTGTAATTTAGAATTCAAAAATACCTGACCAATGTATTCGAGATTGGGAAAGACTGTTTTGCAGTATAGAGAAATATAATCATAATATCCCTCTAACTTCTACAAAGTAATGTTTTCCTTTAACTCTGGTGACTTTACAAGAAAATGCATATGTATTTCACTGCAAGTCAGACAACATCTCACTTATTCTTGCGCTTCCACAGTAGATTGTTGTTGTTTTTTGCTTTTGTTTTAGTTTTGTGTGTTGGGATAATTTTTGCAAATACTAGAGCAAGAAAGCTTACAGCTAAGTTAACAATACCTTGAAGTTTTCTAGTTGATACTTTCGACTAAAATGATAAATAATGCTACTTCTCTTTAACACTTACTGGCCCTTTCAAACACAGGCAGACTGAGATAGGAGATGAACAGAAGACGAGTATTGCTGGGGACTGGTCACACACTCTGGCTGGTCACACACTCTGGCTGGTCACACACTCTGGCTGCCACAAATGCAGCACTGGGACCCTGGTCATTCTGTTGCAGAAAGTGTATTGCAATAGGTTCTCTTGCTTTAAAACAGGGGTGTCAAACTGCCGGCCCACAGGCCAGTTGCATCATGTGGAGGCCGCACTCCGGCAATGCGAAAAAAAATCACGATACCGTCACGACACATCACGTGACGAGTTCGACACCTGTGCTTTAAAAGCTTTTGCTGTCTATGTATGAGCTCATGGGGTAAAATGACATCTTACAAGGATTCCCCAAGACTTCAGACACTAGTTGGCTGATGTCAATCTATTAGAATGACAATGCCATAAACATTGAAGGCAGTACCACTCCTCCATTTGTAGCAGCTCCCAATGAATGCCTTCCATGTTATCAGTAAAGAAAAAAAAATGGAACTAGCTTCTCCCTGAATCATCCTGGATCCAGTCACCATTACCAAAACAAAACACATAGGTTGAGAAGACACAACTCTCCTCACAATGCAAGAGTACAATTTGACATCCAGGCTTATTTAGCTATTTGACAAAATCCACTACACTAGAGAAAGAAGAGGCATTGTGCTTTTCTGAAAAAGAATCGTCACATTTATTGTACAGGAATGAATTCCCTCAAGTAGTCCTGGATCCAAATTAGCAAGAGAAACAACTGGGGCTCAATAAAGAAGAAAAGGAGGTCAACCTCAAAACCTTTGCAGCCTCCTGTCCTCTCCCCAGGTTTCTTGCCACATATGGGTCAAACTTGGGCAGCAATTCTATGGGGATAGGCACTTGAACCCTCAATAGGGCTGTCTAGATGCACTGCCTCTCCACCACCCATGTAATTGGCCCTACTGTCACCACCACCCCATTCTTTTCTGGTCCTGGAACCACAGATGGCAACTTGTGGTGCCTGGTCAGCAGTAGGTACCTGGGGCCACCTAGAACCTGACAAGGAACTTTGCCTTTATGGGCTGGAGCAACTGCATCGTGACGTACAGTAGTGACAACAGCAGCAGCTCTATTACTAGGAGGAAGTAGGAAGGATGCAAATGTGGAGCTCAGAACTAGGACAAACAATGGAATTAGTAACTATTGTGTACAAAGGCAAATACTGACTTCATGGAAGCTCTTCCATGAGTTCCTTACTCTTCCTGAGCAAACAAATCGAAGCCTCTTGGTTGCCAAGTATTATTCTATTCTCCCCAGTAGCCAAAGCAGAAATAGCCGTGATAGAACAGAGCCATGTGAACTGATGGGAAGGTGGGGTTTTTAAAGTGGGTCAGTGAGAGTCCTGAAATTCACCTCATGTTATACAGTTCTGGTCTGCTGATTCAAAGGATGCTACGTGGTTTATTCTCAGTAACCATGAGAAATTGACCTGGATTGTACAGATTAGCAAGCAAACTATGGCTTTGAGGATCCATATAGCTATCTTAGGTAAAGAAAAGTCTCAAGGTCAGTGAACCCGACACTCCCATTGTTACCACAATCTGATTCACAAAGGTTCAGAAAGCAGATTCAAGCAGCATAATAGAAGTCCAAGTGGCTGCCTAGGAGACCTAATGTATCGATCTCTTATGACCAGGCATGCAGGTTTGATGCCTACACATCGCAAGATGAATATGAAGCCATACATTGCATTTTATAAATGGGAAGCAGAAACCTATCTCTTCGGTTGGGGTTGTTGATTAACACCTGAGGCTTTTGTATGTTTAAGGAATCCTAACAAAGGTATGGCTGAGAAATGAAGCCCCTTTCTGGAATAGGGGTTTCTGTGCTAGCAGGTACCCATGATTCACATTAAGAGCATCTGTCACCCTCATTAATAGGTTTTCATCTGAACTTATATTTCCAAGAATATCTGCATATAAGAATTCCATTTCACTAGGGCACATTTCCTTGTTGCCCACAATTCTCCCTTTCTCTGGAGACATCTATCCAAACCATACTTTAATACATGTAAGTCCAGAAACAAACATTCAATGCCTTTTTCCTATGTCATGTAAAAGCTAAACCACCATCTGTCTATCCTTAAGCCTCATCTAAACAGTAAAGAATGTGCGACATCTTCAGAGCAAAAAAAATGCCCTAATATGGCAGAGAATTAAATACCCTGAGAATTAGGTGGCCTGTATAAAAGCTGTGCTGATATTAGAAGGAAACAGTAAAGAAACAGAGAGAGATTCAACTCATTTTCCTGTACCATTCTGCAAAGATGTTGCGTTATAAACATCATCAAGATCTTGAATACTGGAAGCATCTGTCGAATCTTGATCGCTGGCTACAATTCCTACTGAAGAAAGGCTAGAAATAAAGGAGTGCATCCTTTTTGCATAAATATCCCTAATGTTAAAATACGGGAGATCGTTTGTCTTTTCCTTGGGAGTGTCATTGCACTGGTCGGTGTCGATGTCCTTCTGCTTTTGATAGTATTTTGAAAACTTGTTGAAAATGATAGTGATAGGAAGAGCTACCACTAATATTCCACAGATAATGCAACTTGTGCCGATAATCTTTCCTCCGAGGGTAACTGGGAAGGTGTCCCCATAGCCAACGGTGGTCATGCTGATTGTGGCCCACCACCAGCAAATAGGGATATTATTCAGCTCTGAGATGTCACTGTCTTTTTCCACTGAGTAGACCAGAACGGAAAAAATAGAAATCCCAACAGCCAAAAACAAAAGCAAAAGTCCAACTTCATGGTAGCTGTGCCTTAAGGTCGCACCCAAGGACCGCAATCCAACAGAATGCCTCGCTAGTTTCAATATGCGGAATATCCTCATTAGGCGTAGAATTTGAACCACTTTCCCCATGTTTTCAATATCTTCACTTTCTTCGTCTTTGGTGTCAACGGCCAGAGTGGCATAAAATGGAAGAATAGATACAAAGTCAATGATATTCAGTGGGTTCTTCCAGAACTTCTTCTGGCTTGGGGCAGCAGCCAACCTGATCATAAGCTCAGAGGTGAACCAGACGATGCATATGAGCTCCACAACTTCCAGAACCGGGTTTTCAACCTCTTTGTCCTTGACACCCACCTTCTGGTACTCTGGCATGCTGTGAATGCACATGGTCACAATAGATGCTAGGACCACACTTAGGGAAGACACAGCAATCAGTTTGGCTGATAAGCAGTACGCAGGGTTCTCCATTCTGATCCAGATATTCTTGCGCAACTCTCCAAACCACTGTTTATCGAATTTCTCAAGCTCCTTCTCAAATATGGAAGACGTCTCATCATCGGAAGAATCTAGGCTTCCCACTGGGCTTTTTTGATCCCATTCTTTATCGGGACATTCTTCTTTTCTTTCTTGGTAGCGACTACTGCAACAAGCATCAAGGAAGAGTTCATTGATCCCCCAGTACTCTATTTCCTGGCAAAAGGAGAAGACGCAGAGTTCTTCCATAACGTGGAGTTTACCTGTGTAATAAAAATTCAACACGTATCTGAACAAAGAAGGGTTCCTATCAAAGTAATATTCCTTGTCTGCCACACTGTAATCATCACAGAGTTCCAGAATAGCCTCTTCTGAGTGGCACCTGAGTAGCTTCCCAAGCCTCGTATGAGGAAACTTGAGCAATGTACTTTGACCAATGGACTGTTTAAAACCACCAACATTCAAATTGACAAGCTCCTCATCTTGTCCTGGTCTGTGGAAGAATTCACCATACACCATTTTGACCTCTGTGAGCTCTGCTTGCAAGGCACATAATATTACACTGCACCTAAAAAGGCAACACAAAACACAGGTAGGTGATCCAGTCTAGCCTGGTGTTCATTGCAACTAAGTCTATTTAAAAAGAAGGGGGGGAAATATGAACAGTGCTAGATGTTTTCAATGAAGTGCTGTTAAATTACTTAAAAGACAGTTAATTAGATCAGAAGCAGCAGGTTTGTATACAATAAAGACTTGCCTTACACTCTCTCAGCTCTTCCATCAACTCAACTACCTAAAATACAAAATAGTGGTTTTACTGCTCTCACAGTTGCATCGTTTTAATTAATATTATTCTTTCAGGTAATTTTTTTTAAAGTCTTTTCCAGGCAAACTTATTTTTCCTTTTCTCGCTAGGAAAAAAAAATATTTCAGTCCAGAATGCATTTTGATTCCTGATCTGTTTCGGTTCTAAATTCTGACAAAGAGCCACTTCAGTTGAAAAAGCAGATCTGAAATTTGGAAGACTCCCAGTTATTGCTGGATTGACAGGTGGATGCCGTGGCCAGGGTATCTGAAGCAGGAAACCTTGACAACTCACACTCACCACAACTAGAATGGATTACTGCAACACGTTCTATGTGGGGTTATTTGGAAATCCATCTAGAAACTGCTATTGTGTCCAGTGCAGATATCCACGTGGTGGATGAGAACCATATAATGCTTGTGTTGGGGTCACTGTATTAGTTTCAAGTAGGATTTCAGGGACAATCCAAAAGGCTGAAGTTAACCTTTAACAGCTAGATGGCTTGGCGCTCAGGTATCTTCAGGACTGCCTCCTACACATGGAACTGGTTTGTTCCACGTGAACATGCTTAGGATTTGGGTTTCAAAGAAGAGAATATATAAAAAGCATTTGCCTTTTTAACCCTGAGGATGTCAAGTGCACTTGATGAAAGCTTGGTAGATTAAACTCTGTATGTTTTATAGATTTCTCTTGGTGGTCGCTTTGTTTTATAATATATATATATATGTATGTATGTATGTATGTATGTATGTATGTATGTATGTATGTATGTATATACATACATACATACATACATACATACATACATATATATATATCAGGGTTGAACTGTGGAGTCCTTGGTGCTCTCTGAGCTTGGTTGTTTGCTTGCAGACGTTTCATTACCCAATTAGGTAACACTCGTGTGTATGTTGTGTAAATAATAGGTACGATTTTATAATCTGCAAAGGCTTGTTTTTAGCATCCACGTGTCTTTGCTATTCGCTTTTGATATTAATCTGGTATGTAATAATATCTCGTCTAATATCTATATAACAATACACATTCTTCAGGCGAGTACTTAATATTGACATTTTAATTCAGCTATTTAATTCATTAAATAACTGATTCTCTTTTTTTCCCCTCTCTTTGTTTTCTGACCATCCTGATTTTGCTACTTACCAGGAAAGATAAAAAGTCTCTTCTTAAGGCATTTGCCAGTTCTAGGAGCATTTCCTACTGAAGGAGATTGCATCTACAAGCATTCACGTGCTGCAACCAAACCAGAACTGAAACGACTTTCAAGCTGCCAACTTCTGCACCATTCAAAAACATTCAAAGATACCTGAGGACAAAAACAAAACAAACAAACAAACACGTAATGATTATTTTATTACCGGCATAGCTTTTGAGACAAGTGGTGATGAAAACAATGTTGGTAAGAAAAAAGAGAGATAAGAAATGTGGTTACAAAAGATTTATGTTTAGAGGTTTCACGACCTCTGAATTGATCCATGGTTTCCACTGGGGCCATGAACTGCTGAGCTGCTCCCAAAACGCAATGCCACATGAGGGCAAGCTGAAATTACTTAAGATTATCAATCTTGAGACCCAGCACCAAATCAGGCAGGAATGTCACAGCACAGCAGGGAGGATAGGACAGCAATAACAAACCCAAATAATCCCTAAATCCAAGTTCAATCACAGGTTCTCACATCTCTGTATCCGCAATGCAGATCCTCTGGAAGCTGGGATTTGATGGTTGAGGTTTTGGGGTCAAAATGGAGCAAGTCAGAAATGTATCAGTGTTTGCCTCTATGGTACTTCCGGGTTTCCTCATGCAATCTGTGGTTCTACTAGCTGACTCAGACTTCCATATGCTCTTTCTCTGCCTAGCATAATTCTCACCTACGGACTAGAAAACCCTTTAAGTTGTATCTTTAAAATTATTTTATTCATTTACAGGTCAGTTTTGTATACTGCTATATTTTTTTAAAAAATATGATCTCTCTGGACATTTTTTTAACAAACAGCTAGGATTATAAAGATTTTATGACTAGGCACAAAGCACCAAGTCACTGAAAGTTAACTATTGTGGTGTTTGTGTGTGTATACACAAACACACGTACACATCCTCCATATATATACATTCATTCATACATATGCTATTGGCTTTTACAGGAGTCACATTTCCTACAGCCACATCTAGATCTAACTCAGTGGTTCTCAACCTTTTTAATGCCGTGACCCCCAACCGGTCGTAAGTCGAGGACTAAACCGGTCATAAGTCGAGGACTAAACCGGTCGTAAGTCGAGGACTACCCAACCAGTCATAAGTCGAGGACTTTCCCTGCCCGGGAGCGCCGTGCATGTGTGGTTCCGCCCCCTGCGCCGGCCGAGGTGTAGCTGGCAAGCGGCAGAGACGGAGCAGGCTGATCACCAGCTGGCCCAGCCCAAGGGAGGTAAGGCACCCGCCGGAAAAGGGGAAAAAAATGGCGGACAGCCTTGCTTGGCGACCCCCGTGAAATGGTCAATCGACCCCAAATGGGGTCGCGACCCATAGGTTGAGAACCGCTGATCTAACTTATTATACCTTCAAAATATCAGGATAATCACTGCAATTAAGTGTTGTTTAGGAAATTTACATTCTACCCAATCTCTCATTGGCTTTGGAAGACTTACTATCCCTAAAAATGTCCACGACAATAACATTAAAAGCTTAAAAGATACAAAAACCTAGAGTAAAAGAGGAACATTAAAAGTTCTGGGTAAATATGTTTAAAGTTCCTTTCTAAACTTTAACAACGATGGGAGTTCAATTTCAATAGCAGCTTGTTCTTAATTTTATTACTCTACAATTCTAATTTATTATGACATAAATGACACACATATAAAATACCAATAGCAGTTGATGCTACAACCCAGGTCCCTCCACAAAAATACAAATGTTGATAGTCATCATAAATTCTGAGTGTTGGCAGGGGCCATTGAGGTTATTAAATCCCATTTTCTACTCAATGCAGTCATTCAGATAAAAGTACTTGTGATATATGACTATTTAAGGTCTGCTTGGTCATGTCCAGCCAACACTATTTCTCTGAGTAACTGATTTTCCCTTCGAAATGGTGTTACTGTTAGAAAAATGGTCTTGCCATTCAATGAAATTTGTCTTCTTTTGACTTAAAGGAATATCGTAGATGTTTGCCATCTTCGAGTTCCTTACAAAAATAAAAAGGCTGGGGGGGGGCGGAATTAATAATTATTATTTTGTATCTGTATGTTGGAGTGATAAGAGAACATTGACTTGTCAAAAACAGTGTCATCTGAAATAGTAAAGGTGACATAAATGACCCTACAAAAAAAGGTGCCAGGCTTTGAACTACCATATAAACCAGTGGTTCTCAACCTTTTTAATGCCGCAACCCCCAACCGGTCGTAAGTCGAGGACTAAACCGGTCGTAAGTCGAGGACTTTCCCTGCCCGGGAGCGACGCGCATGCATGGTTCCGCCCCCTGCGCCGGTTGAGGTGTAGCTGGCAAGCGGCAGAGACGGAGCAGGCTGACCACCAGCTGGCCCAGCTCAAGGGAGGTAAGGCATCTGCCGGAAAAGGGGAAAAAAATGGCGGACAGCCTTGCTTGGCGACCCCCGTGAAATGGTCGATCGACCCCAAATGGGGTCGCGACCCATAGGTTGAGAACCGCTGAGTCATAAACAATGGACAATCCTGAACAGAATTTGCACCTCACATGGCGTCTGCCAGGACTCTGTATAAATGGGGCATATTATCCTCCCCTCATGTGACTGCAGGGTCCCACATCAAACTGTAGATCACATTGTGACTGATTGTAAGCTGAGGGCATATACTGGTCCAGTATCTGATATTTTTCAAATATAAATGATGCTTCACTTCAGTGGTTAGATAGCCTAGAGATCTTGGTATTTAAACTTAGATTTTTTTAACATTTATATTTCACTGTGTTCTACTCCTCTAGATGAAATGTTAATATATATTACTAGTCCATGTATGATATGCCATATGCTAAATAAATAACCCTACAGAAATGTCTTATGCTATTCCCAAAATGATCCAAAGTGTCCTATTTTGATATTAAAAATAAAATCCTGAAAAGTAGACATGGGTGTCTGGCTTAATGATTACTTACTCAATGACCAAGACTCAAGTTCCAACTGTGGTCATATGCCAAGGACTACCTATACTATAAAGAGATTAGTGAGCACCTAAAGGAGGATGCCCCCCCCTCAAAAAAAACTAACATCACATTGTATGACTTTGGTATACAAAAAAAAAAGTACTTCTTTTTTTTAAAACAAAGGTTAATTAAGGTTAATAGACTGCTAAGCAGTAAAAGAAAAATGTAGTAGAATAGCTTGTTTAAGACAGTTCACTGTATTTATATATGGATCATTAGCTTCATTTTGTTCAACCTCCAACAGTACAAGGTTGATTCCACAAAATATGAAATGTGAAAATTTGCAAGGCATGCATCGGTCAGTTTAAAAAGGGAGCATTAGAATAATATACAATAAACAAATACTCACTATGATTCCTTGTATGAAGCTCATTCACCCAAAACATATGTATTGATTTAACTACAGCCTGGCTTTATTTGGACCAAGATAATCAACACAGCTTTAGGCACTCTGATCTAAATTCTGACAGTCCCAAAGGTGCTTTTTTCAGGAGGCAACTGGACTTTCTTGTTTTTCTTTGAAGACGTTTCGCTTCTCATCCAAGAAGCTTCTTCAGCTCTGACTGAATGGTGGGGAATGGAAGGATCCCCTCTTATCCAGTCAGTGCTGAAGAAGCTTCTTGGATAAGAAGTGAAACGTCTTCAAAGAAAAACAAGAAAGTCCAGTTGCCTCCTCAAAAAGCACCTTTGGGACAACCATGACCTGGATGACTGGGAATCTCCAGAGACATAAATCCTAACAGTTTAGATCACTTGGTTAAAACATAGTGTATCTAATTAGAAGGTTGTTATATACCAATGGTGGCGAACCTATGGCACGCGTGCCAAAGGTAGCACTCGGAGCCCTCTCTGTGGGCACACATGCCGTTGCCCCAGCCTCGCCTCCCCTGCAACCCCCTCCTCACCAGCAGCCCCCCTGGAGGAGAGTCGCCCCCGAGCGTGGCCCACGCGAAGCAGAGCAGCCAAGGACATGGCAGCCAGGCAGCGTAGACAAGACTCTGCTCTCATGCCCCATCGCGCACAGTTGATGCTGCGGGGGGTGGGCAGAGAGCGTGGCCATGGCGCTGCTGGGCTGCTTGGGTGATCTGCGGCAGGCCCTGGAGGCGGTGAGTGGCCCTGCGGGCAGGCGAGGCAGGGGATGGGGTGGGGGCAGAGCAGGGGTATGGCAGGGGTAGAATGGGGGCGGGGCCAGTTTTTGGGCACTCGGTCTCTAAAAGGTTTGCCATCACTGTTATATACTAAACTCCTCTCCATCCTTTGCCTTGAAGACAGCCACTATGATCAAATGCAGTTCTTTGACTGGTTGGGAGATCTGCAATGTACAGATCAGGTATTTCAGAAAAGTGCAAGCTAGGACCATTAAATAATAGAAAAGATTAAGCAACTGATACTACTCATCCCAAAATCAATTTTGCATCTACTCTCAGCCAAATACGGAAATGTACATAGCAATAAATTCTAGCAAAAGACATTGCATTGGGATTGAAACACCATCCAGCATGGATGTCCAATCCTATCATAATTCAACTGTATAGAACATGATCTAGTAGCTTGCACAAGTAATATGCCAACAAAGATGTAGGCAAACCAAGGACAACTAATTTGTCTTTTTTTAAATAAAAAAGTGTAAAACTATGATTATGGAAATTTTAATAAACTAATGAAGAACAAAATATCACCAGATATTTTATGGTGTTTTGTGGTTTTATTTTTTTATTTTTATAGTTTGAGGTTCTACTGTTGTTGTGAGCTACCCAGAGTTGTGTTTTAAAATGGGCAGCCATCTTTTAAATAAAATATGACTTGTCTTATCATTTTTCATATAAAGTCCCCTTTAACCTCTTTCCACCATTCAATATGAACCTAATGTTTAACAGCTATAACTCTTTCTCAAGAATGATTCTAAAGACACCAGTAACAATGCATCTCCTTCCCCAAATACTTCCATGGCAATAAAAATATTTACTATTAAGTGAATTCTAACCAAATCAGCAGAAATTTCACCCAAGGAGACCTGCAATACAGTTTCACACCTATACTGGTGGCAAAGGAAGATTCTCCAGGTTGCAAAAATACTACACACAAAATATATTTAAAAACCCTAGCTGATTTCTAAGCAGTATAAGAAAAAGACATACATTTAACTCCATCAAAGGAACTTTCAGTTATGGAGGATATTCTATCACCAACTGTGGCAGAATCTCCAGCTAGACTCGAAGGAGGTGTTAAGAAGGTACCAAGCTTAGAGACCCTGCATTGCAGAACACCCCACAGGCCCGATCTCCCCCAGAATCCCTGAAGCTTTATCTGAACATTTCCAAGGGAATTAGTGAATTTGGTGAGATTCCTGTAACATAGATGACGAACAATAAACCTTTTACTTGAGACTGTTCACAAGTGGTGGCTCTTATTGCTAACACATGACACCAACTCTAAGGTGGCCATCTTCAGCTAAAGTACTAAATGGACCATTCAAGTTTAAATTGTCTAAATGGTTGAGTTAGCATTCTTCAAGAGGTTCTGCTCTATGTCCTGAAGACCATGGCCAAAGATTCTAACAACACTAAGTTTTAATAACTTGGAGGGGTCTAATGACTTGGGAGTTAGAATAAAAAGATTACAGCATACTTGCTTAACCCATGTGGCACTTTCCTTACCTTCTCGAAACCTTTCTCTTCCCTCATCCCCACAATCCTGCAAGCTAACCCTAACCCCACCCAACCTCTTTGCCTCACACCTGCCAGCAGGTTCTTTTTTGCTATTGTTTCAACCTCAGAACAACTCTACACCAGGTCTGTGTGTTCTAAATCCATGCATAAACAAGCATGCTGCAATCCATGCTTGGCTGTCCAGTTTGGACATGAGCAGTTCTGCGCACAGAACATTTTGCAAATATCTATTCCTTCCTTTAACCTCCATTTTCTCTGTTCCCATTCTGGATCTCAGGTTGAAACTAACACTTTTCCTACTAGCTGTGATTCCGAAGCTATGTTACTTGTTCTCCCTTTCATCTTCTTACTTTAGCAGCATTGCTGGGCTATTTAGATGATGGGTCAACATCTTTGCCGTGCAGAAATTCTGGCAGGCCCCATCATCCCTATTTCTGTCAATCAGCCAAATTCTGAAACTTCCAGAAGGCCATACTTCGCAATTCCCACATGTGAGAACATTAGAGTAGAAGAATACAGTACTACTCTAAGTCACAATCACAAAGCATTGTACTAAAATCAGCTTTAGAGGAAAAAACAAAGCAAAAGGAAAGGTGGTTTGGGAAATTGTCTCACAAGTGCCACAGTGCCAAAATGAAACCTTGAGTAGACTGATTTCTAAGTTCACCATTGGTTTAAAAGTATTCTTCCTCCAATTTAGACTTTTTTAATCTTTATTTTTACCCAAGAATAACAATTTATTCAGCCCGGTGAGCAAAACGTGCAAAATGTTTCCTTTTCAAATGTGAGCATCATTGTTTTTCTTTTAAAAAGGAAGAAAAAACATTTTACATTTACTTCAACCTGTTTTATTACCCTGTTTTACAAAATCAAACAGAGAACACTGAATGTTATTGCTTAAGAAATTTCCATCTTGTAGATCATATTTATAGCAATACAACAAGGAGATCATTTGTATAGGTTTAATCCTGCCCGGCTGGAGAAAACATTCTTGCAGCTGCAGTTTGGCACAGACCATTTAAATTGCTGAAAAAACATATAGCAAAAGCAAACAAACCCATCTAGGGAGAAGCCTGAACGGTATCAATCCCTCTACAGATGCACTGCAGCCAAAGAGCAATTGAAAATACATGTAGCTTTGATAATAGTCCTTTCTAGTCTGGCTACTCAGTGATTTGATATTGGCTGATGGGTGATGTTATGCACGCAGCTTCATTCAGCCTTTCTGACTCAGTGAAACCCAGACATTACAGGCTGGAGGAAGAGGGGCAATCCTTGGTAGGGGGAAGGCTTTGTCAGAGAAAAGGTAAAATGTCTAATGCAGCCCTGTTTTCACTTTGGAGTATTGCGAGGACTTGCAAAGCCATTACTGTATATATCATCAGTCACCAGCTAATCCTCCAGATCACTGCAGTGAGACTCTCTTTGAGCAAAGTGATTCAGCAAAAGCTGAATTGGAGCCAAAAGCTTTCACATGATTACACTTCCCAGGTGACATTGATTTGGCCATTATGATTTTTCACTGCTCCGGGAGATTGTATTAAATAATTAGGATTACCCTGAGGGCCAAATGCCAATTATTCATTCAGCTCCCTCCCCCCCCACCATTTTCCTCAACTGGGCCATGCTGGCTTATGTTTCCAAATGTAATTGTGGGAATGTTTCCCTGTTAGAAAGTTGTGTGTCTCAGGGGGTCAATATAGGGCAAAAACTGACCTATCCTCTGTACTTTTGTCTCTCAAGAATAATTCAAATCAGATGTTCCCATCTTTTCTAAAGGTCACCTTCTATTTATAAGAGAAATCCTGGTTTTACAGTCCATTAGCATTCTTGTTATTACTACAGATTTCAAATTGTTATACAGTGAAAAGTACAGTAAATAATACAATGTCAGAAGGGAATCCTTTAAACATCTCTGCCAGCTCATTCATTCACCACTCTTTTTTTCTTTCCCTTCTTCTCCTTTCAGTAAAATTGATTCCTGACACCAGATCACTATTGTTGTTTTTCTTTATAAGGTTTATAATGAAACTGCATCATTATTACTAAGAAACCTGTGGAGCTGAATGAACTTAATCCCACAGAGTATGTATACAGTAGGGCTATAGCATTATATTACTTTTCATTTCATTTTAAGAAATAATTCCAGCCTAACATTACAGGCACTTTCTGGATGTTGTTAAATCACTTACACGTTTTGGGGGATGTTCAATATATGGTTGTTGTTTTTTAAATAGTAAGTTGGATACATGTTGTATCCAAACATGTGCATGAAGCAAACCTAAGTACTCAATTGGAAGGGGCTGAGATTATTCTTGGTTTCTCACTGCTTCTACATACAATGAAATTATGCAACAAAAGAACTTGGCATTTATTTGGGGCCCACTTATCACCTGTACTCCCTCGACTCTAAAGCAGGGGTCTTCAAACTTGGCCCTTTTATGACTTGTGGACTTCAACTCCCAGAATCCCTCAGCCAGCGTGCCTGGTTGAGGAATCCTGGGAGTTGAAGTCCACAAGTCATAAAAGGGCCAAGTTTGAAGACCCCTGCTCTAAAGAGAATACACTTAATTCTGCATACTCTGGAACAGCCAATTAAACATTTATTTTCTGAAGTGAAGTATAAGTTTCTTAATTTCAATTGCAGTGTAAGTGAAAATGTTTTCACTTGCATTAAGGTACATTCACACATTTAAATAACAATGCTGCCCCATAAACCTGCATAAAACAACACCTCTACATTTCATTCTTTAAACTCGTCTAGTATTAGACAAGCCATGTATGACTGGTTCCCGAGTCTTAAATTTACATGTAGTGCTCTAGAAGTAAACCCGAAGGTATACAACTGGAATTACTGAATTCCTTTGTAGCGAATAAAGGACTCTTAAGTTTGTTCTGGGGTGGGGGGGAAGTAGAATAGAATCCTGGTTCGATGTATATCGAAAAATGCATTCTGTAGCCAAATGTAAACAATCCATTTCCATTTTTTTTTTACAAAGGTAAAAAGGAATGTCTTGTTGCAAAGTTTGGTCATTTCTGGATCCTTGGTCCAGAGTTTGGCAGGTTGCATAACTCTGCAGATGAGCTTGCAAAAATTTCTCAGCTTGTCATCACTGGTCACAAAGCAAGTTCAGCAAGACAGCCTGCAATAGGCATCTTTATGGAGCTACCTGCAAAGTCAATTTTCCCTGACAAATTCTGCAATAAGGGTAAAGACTTTATGTCATCCACTAAAACTTCAGGCGCATGTTAAAAACTCACAAAAATTACTGCTGGCCATTTGGGAATTTCTAAAAGACCCAAACTTTGACTTTTAGCCTCATACTGGATAGTGAAACCAGTCCCAGATGCTGGGCAAAATTATAACTCAACATCTGTAAAGGAAGAGGGGGGGGCGTCCAGCTTGATCTTTCTTATCCAAAAGGAGCCAGTGTGTAGGAATGGGCAAGAGCCCAAACTGGGACCACAGTGTGATGAGAACAAATTTTATTTGTCCCTCCTGTGTTCTTTTCCCATAAAATGCCCTTTGGCTACAATATTGCTTCAGATTCCTCATGAATGCATGCATATCACAACTGCTCTTTTTAAGAACTGACAAAGCACAACAATATACCACTACTGTAATAAGGCATATGGCTCTTAGAAATCCCCTCGAATTCTACTGCACTTGAGTTCTACCAACAAAGCATGTAAGTTGCAGTTTAATTATTCTGCTTTTAAATGAGCATATAAAGCATCTGCAGCAATAAAACATAAGCCACCCAATTCCACCACAGAGGCACAGGTACAAATCCATAGCAGTCATCAATCCAGCTCTTATCCCCCTTGTTCCTTCTCTTGCTGAGATGAATTGAAATATATTTCTGTACTCTTGTAATTAATGACTTTCCACTTTTGCTGACAAACTGGACTAAGATTCAGCACAGTGAGGCAGAAGAAGAGTCAATATTTGCAGGGGGAAAAAGATACTGCAATTTCTCACTGATAGAAATATAAATTGTACAGCAAGCTCATCCCATAGTCCATAATTAATGCATCTGAATTTTCCGCCTGCTTTGCTCCTTTGCTTCTGGAAATTTGCTCCCATACTTCTTTTTGCGTGAGACTTTGCCCATTGGCATGTTTACTGCTGATTAACTCTCCTTCCATCTTCTGGGAAGAAGAACTATAAAAAACATTAAACGCTTCCAAGCACACTTTTAAAATTCAAGCAAGATGTTCTAAAAAGCAAACCAATTCTTGATTCGAAAAGGATATTCTGATTCTAAGGGTCCAATGCTGTACTATTACATCCAACAGGCTAAGGAGCAGTGTGCATGCTTGCAGTTGTAAACAATGCTTTAAAGGAAATCAATCTAAACTCTGTATTAAAAAGACATTTTGGAAAAAAAAACACGATAGATCTCCGCAGTGTGACTTCTTCTCTTGGAAATAACCAGCCTTTCAGGAGCTACAATGGCAGATGGAACCACCAGACTCTTGCTGGAAATCCTAAACATGTCTCTCTACAAAGCACAGTCAGAAACAGGAACAGTCCAATATTACAGACGTTGCTGGCTAGAGCGGTCATATCTTTGCAAGGAATAGGATCACCGCTGTTCAAAGTAAAAGAAACATTTTCTTAAGATTGCCTCTCCCTACACATACACGCGCGCGCGCACAAGCACACACACACACACACACACACAATTTCTTTATCGCCATTCTATCGTGCCTGTACGGCACTTGTCCATCTCAAACTGACACTCCTCCCCTCCGGCGCCGCCTTTTAATCCTACTTCAAGATACGAATAACTTAAGCTAAAATTCAGCCTGGGGAACCGGCGAGTTTAGAGCACGCTACCCTGCAGCCCGCGCCTTCTCTAAGTAAGCCGACGCGCACTTGCAACGCGAGGGGCGAAGTCCCAACCAAATCCAGGCCGTCGGAGCGGAGCTTTCGGATCTCAGTCGTAGGTGCTCCGTCCCGGCAGGGCTCCGCTTTCTAGCTAGGACGGTATAAACCGGGACGGCGCTTTCTTTTCCTCCTCCCGTCTATATAGATTCCGTAGGGTTAAAAAGAAGGACGTCCCAACCGAGAAAAATCACACCCCGGTCTCTATCGCTCGCCGGGTGCCGGGAAAACTTGGAAGCCCCAGAAGCTGCGAAGAAGGGCGCCGAGCTGCAGCGCACAAGTTTCCTTTGCCCCGGGACGATGGGAAAGAAGGGATGGGGGAGGCAGCGATGGCGGGGGGGGGGGGGGGGGGGGGGGGGGGGGGGGGGGGGGGGGGGGGGGGGGGGGGGGGGGGGGGGGGGGGGGGGGGGGGGGGGGGGGGGAGACCGAGCGCGCACCTCTCCGGCCGACGCTGGGGGAAGAGAGGGTTGCAAATACCTGCAGGGCGCAACGGGATCGTGCAGAGAGCAGGAGGCTCAGCGGGCGCCGCAGCGGCTTAGCCTAAACAAAACACGAGCGCCCCAAAGCTTTGCAAGACGTCCCGGTGCAGCACTGGAGGTGGGGGGGGGAGGAAAGGAGGAGCGCGAGGCAGGGAAAAGGGCCGGGCTTGAGGAACGCGGGGCCTCCTCCCTCCCGCCGTCGTGTGGCGTCCCCCCCCCCTCCCCAACGTCGTCCCTGCGGGAAGCGCACCCCAGCAGCTCAGGTGAGAAGTCCCTTCCCGGGCGGTGTTTGCAACGCCACGGCGGGAGGTGAGCGCTCCTCCGCGAGCGGGCGGCTAACAAGTTTGCGGACCGGGAATGATGGGAGTTGAAGTCCGGCGCTTGGGACTTTGGTGGGAAGGCTGCTATATATATATATAACATGGTGCATGGAAACTTGTTGGTGTTATGTTCTACCACCACCACCACCACCACCATCGGCCTCCAATATTCAAGGAAATAAACTAACGGGAAAGATGCAATAAAAGATGCAAGTAGCGGGAAAGGTGAAATAAAAGATGCAATAAAAGGCAGGGTTGTGAACGGTGCAAAAACGAATGCTGTGCTAGGGAATGCCCGTTGGAAGCTCCCGCCGTAGCTCAGTGGAAGAAGCTAGGGTTGCATGCAGAACGGCGTCAAAGTCCTCCCCAACCATCTGCAAAGTAGGGCTGAGAAAGGCTTTTCTCTAACCTGATGCAACAGTGCCCAAACTTTGTAAAATGGCTTTGGGTTAGGGTACATTGGGAGGGGACCCAGTGGCCTTTCCCATCATATGGCACCTGTAGAAAAATGCTTTAAGGTACTGTGCTTAGTTTTGTTTGAAGGATAGGAATGTGTGGACTTATGCCTCAGTATTTGTTTTTTAACCATCAGATTAAAAATATTAATATTACTTAAAAATGTTCAGGTTGCCAAACGAATCAGATTGTACAACAGATGCCAACCAGCTTTTCCCACACTGCCTGAAATCTGTTCCACTCTTCCTGAACTTGGCAGCCTCCCTCCGTGTGTTTCAACTTCATCTCATTATCCCTATGCTGTGGAATTGGAAACTTACCCAACAGTTCTGGAGGGCATGAGGTCAGGAGAGCTGCTATGTACAGCCAACACTGAAGTACATTGCCCAGCGGAGCTCATTGCTCTTTTGCTTTAGAGCAGGTGTCCCCCCCCAACCCTCGGCTCGCGGAATGGGCCGCGCAAACGAGTGAAGCCCCATCCGCGCACGCGCGGGATGCAGGCAGCGCGCGAAAAAAGCCCCCCCCCCTTCCCGGTACCGGTCCGCGGAAAAACCGCTCTCCGCGGAAGCGGTTCCTGGCGCCCAAAAGGTTGGAGGCTGCTGCTTCAGAGCCAACAGTCTTCAGAAAGACTATTCTGACTATTGCAATTTGTATGGTTGTTGTGCGGTGCTCCGGGTTCGCAACAGCAAGATTGGGACTGAGGTCTGCAGGTTAGAACACTCCCAAGTTGAAGAAGATGAAAATCTGGGATTCATTTTTCTGTGTTCTACAAAGTAGTGCGGAGTAGGGAGAGGCTGAAGTGTTTGGATCCTAGATTACTTAGTGGATTTGCTAGTCTCTTATAAATAACGGAAGTTTCTGTTTCCCCCTATTTTCTTCTTCTCTAGGAGAAAGAGGCAGAGAGTGATCCACACAAAGTTCACTCAGTTGTACTATATAGTTTATTTCCCTGGATAGAGATGCAGAAGTTAGACTACTATGGGTTTCTCCTGTTCAGGGTCATGGCATAGGCTGGAGGGTTACAAGCTACTTTGTAGTATCTGCTGTGTGTATGGATTTATGAAATGAAAAACCAAGCATCAGCTTGCAAGGAGGGACAACACTGAAAAAAAGATAACGATGAAACAAAACTTTGACTCCTAGGAGTAGCTATGGCAGGTCCATATATCTGGACAACCAGTGGAGTTAGAGTTCCCAGTAGCTCTTTTTATTATTATTACTAGCTGTACCCGGCCATGCGTTGCTATGGCTCAGTCTGGTTAAATTTACGTCCAACAGATGGCGCTGTTTTTTTAAAAAAAGCATGTTTTTACCTGTCACAGGTGTGACATCTATATAATAGTAGGTATATAAAAACACGTGCGTATTCGAATGCAACATTGTGTCAAACTTTCAAAGCAATTGATGAAGAACTTTCGGAGATTTAAGATTTTGAACAAACGAACATTTACATTTTTATTTATATTGAAGATAGAAGATTTAGTAGTCATTTGGCTATTGCAGACAGAGTAGCCCCAACTGTGGTAAATAGATCCAAATTTATACAGGTAGTCCTTGACTTATGACCACAATTGAGCCCAAGACTTTCTGTTGCTAAGCAAGATAGTTGTTAAGTGAATTTTGCCCCATTCTACAACCTTTCTTGCCACATTTAAGTGAATAATTGCATTTGTTAAATTAGCAACACGGTTGTTAAGTGAATCTGGCTTCCCCATTTCCTTTGCTTGTCAGAAGTTCGCAAAGGATGATCACATGACCCGGGGACACTGCCACCATCCTAAATATGAGGCAGTTGTCAAGCATCCAACTTCTGATGTGAGCACGGGGATGCTGTAACAGTCGTAAGTGTGAAAATTGGTCCTAGGTCACTTTTTTCAGTGCCAAACAGTCGCCAGACAAATGGTTGTAAGTCGAGGACTATCTGTGCTTCATTGTTGTTTTTTTATTTTTATACATATTTTTACTTATATCCAGCCTTTATTATTTTTATAAACAAGGCAGCAAAGATATCCAATCCTCTTTCCTTCTTCTGTTTTCCCCGAAAGAACAACACTATGAGGTGAGTTGAACTGACAGACCCGCCCAAAGTCAATCAGCTGGCATGGCTTTCATTTTCTATTCTGTTCCTATCTCTTTCCAATTTTTTTTAAAAAATCTTCCAGGTTCTTCCTTTTTTTGTCGTTGTTTATCATGGGTGTTATCAATATAATGCCTTTATAAGTCTTAATAAGAATGTTTTGAACTGATACTACTCAAATCTGAAACATCTGTTTTTAGATGAATTAATAGCTTGCGCAAATGTGTAGTTGTAGAAGGCAATTTGGATAATGTTATAATAGCTTGCAATTAGAAGCACATACAGGGTTATTTGGATCACAGTAGGGGGAAAAAATCCAGCATCCTAGACATCTGAGTCAATTTATTTCTCCTTTATTTCCTGTTTAAAAAGATCCTAAAGATATAGATGATACACTTTGTAGTTTCATTCTGTACTGAAATAAATTCTCTCTGGATGGATTGATACAATTTATTTAACTAAGGTTTATGGACTAAACTTCAACTGGCTGGGGTCATAGAAGACCCTGAGCCATAAATCATGATTTACAAACAACACTTGATTCACATAGTACATTCAGCCAAAACCAAACAAACCACATTATGGCTCATGTGCAAACCAAGCTGTTGTGGTAGTAAATTCTGAGTTATGGCTTTGTAGCCTATGAGAGCCAGACAATTGAGATTTCTTCAACAAAGATATATATGAAACAAACCATGATTTAGTATTTTATACGAACCAGCCACAGTCACAATTTAGCATCCCAAACCAATGACTATAGAGCAATGGTGGAGATCCCATCCATCAAAGGAATTGCTCATTTGGAAATAATCTTTATTTACATGTTTTTGTATGCTATAATGACACACTAGAAGCCTGACTATTACATCAGAAAATGTAATAAAGCAAAAATAGAATTAAAAAAAAACTTATAAAAGGCAATAAAAACTGAACTTACCAAAACCAAAAAAGCATCTACTCCATTATTCTCTGAAAGCTCCCTGAACATTTCTTCACCAGTTTTCAGAATATTCTCAACTACTGGTCACTGAAGGGAGGTTGTCCCATAGAGCAGATGCAATCACCACAGCCGCATCTTGACATTCAAGGAACACCAAGAATCATTTGCCTATTTTGGACTTTCTATCAGATGTCACACTGAGCCAGATTTTCCCTATCTAGTGTTTTGTAGATGTATCTAGATGCTATCACTGGGCAGTTCTGAGGATCATGAGGAGAATGAAAATGGCGCCAGCTATATTATATGTGAAAAGAATAACCCCAGTAATCACAAGGTTGTCTACTTGGATTTAAATTGCTATCACCCTCATTCTGGAGTAACAGGAATTGTGGTTTAATGCATCTGAACACAAAGGGGATTTTAATCCATATATTAACCTCCAATAAAATCAAACATATTTATTTTATACTTAGTTAGAAAGACACTAACAATAAGTTATAGCATTATAGAGAAAGGTATGAGGCTGCAAAACAACATTCATGCAATCCTAGAAGCAGGAGGCTGGCAACGAAAATAGGGCCAAACCACAAAAGCTTTAATGCTCTGTAATAATTAAAATGAAATGTGCAGAAATACAGCCCCATTTTGATGCCCTCATTCTGTCTAAAGAGGTTGCAACTGTGGGTAATTAACTGTGTGTACTTACATACAGTTGAGGTGCATGCCTACATTGGGAATATAAATCATTTATACACTAAAAATGTTTAGAAGGGGACATGTTACTCTTTTGTGCATACAAGATGAACCTTATGCGTGATTTCCTGACTTTGAGACTTTGGTGAGAAGATGGATATGCAATCTGTATATACACACAACCACACAAATATATGTATATAGGTATGCATGAACTAATTAATCCTTTCTTATCAGAACCATTTTTTAAATTTGACAGAGCATGCACTGCTTTGAACAATAGAAGAGAGATGAACCACCCTAACCAGTCTGATGCCTTCAAGAATTATGGAGGATTCTATTCCATTGTCAGAATGAAATTGAGATTCAGTAGCCAATCTGGTTTGGTGCCACCAAATATGGCATTGAGGAAAGCGTCTTGCTCTTTGCCTCAAGCAACATTATTATTTACAAATATTTCTCCATACCTATATACATCCATATGAATCACGTTATTCCCATTTAAGCAGTATTATGCAAAGGGGAGAAAACATATATTCCAAGGCCAATTGTAAAATAAAACATAATCACAACAACAAACAAACTCAGTACAAAAATAAGCACATACTGAAAGTTACGGTACACTAAAATAAATCACATTTCCCACTGAAACATCATTCTGAACAGTAAGACTCATTCAGGAAAAAAGCATATAAGTAAAAGAATGGCTCTCTTAAAAATTGGCAGTCTTACATTCTTTAATTAAAACTAAACTGCAACTGCATTTAGTATTACATAATTAATTCCCAGCAACATGGTATCATAATACCTTGCACTGTGGTGGTTATAGCTGAAGCCTTATGTTCCTGGTCCCATGTTCCAAGGCTTGATGTGTCACTCTTGTACCAATATTCTAGAAATTTGGAGAGGGGGAGGAACAATAAGGAATACTAACAGTTTTATCTTTATAATTTTAAATAATATCATAAACAGAGGAACTGTTAGAGCAAAATAGCAAACCAACACAGAGAAGAAATTGCCAACAGATATTTTGTTTTTATTCTATCTATCTATCTATCTATCTATCTATCTATCTATCTATCTATCTATCTATCTATCTAGTATTTATATGGCTGCCTATCTCATAAGAGTGTGACAAATAATGTGCAGGATATATTGTGACTGAATTCAAGACCGCAAGCTATAGTGATAGTCACCCGCTGGAATGGTTAAACAGCTTGGTCAACAGCTTTAAAGAGAACTTATTTTTGTTCCACCTTTCTCCTAGAAATTAAAGAAACTTATATGGACTCTCCTTCAGTATATCCTTACAACAACAACAATATTTCTGTAAGGGAGATTGGGCAAAGAGAATGATTGGCCCGAGTAATCAACTGAGTTGCAGAGGATTAATTTGAATCGGCATCTCCCAATCCTACAGTAGTCCAAGATCTCAACCACTGCATCATGCAAGCTCTCAAGAACCAGATACTGTACATAGCAATAGCACTTAGACTTATATCCCGCTTCACAGTGCTTTGCAGCCCTCTCTAAATAATTTACAGAGTCAGCCTACTGCCCCCAACAATCTGAGTCCTCATTTTACTGACCTCGGAAGGATGGAAGACTGAGTCAACCTTGAGCCAGTCAGGATCGAACTGCTGGCAAGCAGTCAGAGTTAGTCTGCAATACTTCATTCTAACTACTGAGCCACCATATGCCATGAAGATAAGCCTATCCATGATTACTACAGTATTCACAATTACTACAGTATTCACAAGTAATCATGGATAAGCCTATCCATGATTACTTTCAGGCCTGGAATGCTGAGGATGCTGAAAAATAAGTACTGTAGAAGAGGATACCTTATTTAGGATCTTCCCAGAGACACCTGGTTGAGTGCACAGGTTGAATGCTGGACCCTATGGCACAGGTCGGCAACCTGCGGCTCCGGAACCACATGTGGCTCTTTGAGCCTTCCCCTTGCATTTGCTCCTCTCTCTCTCTCTCTCTCTCTCTCTCAGGTGGGGCTCCTCCCTTTGCTGCCTCTCTGCAGGAAGGGCAGGAGAGAGGTAGCTAGCCCAGCTATGCTGACTCAGGAATTCTGGGAGTTGAAGTCCATGAGTCATAAAAGAGCCAAGGTTGCCTACCCCTGAGCTTGTTGGAGAACAGCTTGAAGCCAGCTTGCCAGGTGAGCAGAAGATCGGAGAGAGGGAGAGAGGGGGCTCCCAGTGTGTTGTTTTCAGTGGGAAACGGGTCCAAGTGGCTCTTTGAATGTTTTAGGTTGCCTACCTCTACCCTATGGCCTTTGATCCAATCCCAGCAGTGCTCTTCTCATGTTTGCCACTCAGTCCCTGTGCTTGCCACAAAACAAAACACCCCGGGAGGTACCCTGAGATTAACCCCCTCCAGCACCTGCTAGTTTTACTTCTGTTTCAATCATAATTGTGCCTTGATGAACGATGGTTCAATGAACCTCGGCATGCTGTAGCATGGAACAGAAGGGAGAATGAAGGATGATGCTGAAGAGAATAGCCTTAAAGTATAGAAAGGATTCAAGAAGAAAATCAATCTGGTTGCTATCTCTCATCTTTCCCCCAATTCCCTCCCCACCCCGCTCCCCACCAAAGATATCCCTGCCATAATAAGTTCTAAAAAGACTCCTGCCGAATTGCAAAGAGGGATTCATGTCATCTCACAACTGTTATTAAGAGCAGCCTGGGACTATTGTGGCAGTGCTCGGCATCAATCTGGAATACACAATGAGCTTTAAGTGCTGTACCCTTAGTTGAGAGACCAATTATGGTCTATTGCTATCATTGAGTAAAGCAATCATGAATGAAAACTCTCGGATTTCTCTCATGTAGCATAGATAGCATTCTTTTAGAAACATGCTACATTTCAGGGTTGCGGGAAAGAATTTTCCTGTTATAACTATAAGCCTCTAAGTGTATTTTGTAACTTTGCTATAATAGGCACTGCACAGTTCAAGAACTGGATGCTGGGTTGTGGTAAGAGTTCAGAAAAGACCCTCACTATGAAGAATAACTTTTTTCTGAACTCTTCAAAAACAAGAGTATGGAAAATTGAAAAGATTTTCTGGTCAATTTTAGCTGTATTTTCCATATACTGTCTAGAATCTTTCAAACTTGACATGCTATTTAGTTTCACACATATCTTTTGGGAGATGCAGTCCCATCACTTAATATTGATTCACTATTAAGCCTGCTTTTCCTTTAGAAGCTAAAAGCATTATATGTAGCATTCTGTTCTCCAATTTTTCTTCACAACAACTTGTGAAGATGGATTGGGCTGAGGGAGAGAATGACTGGCCCAAAGTCACCAAATAAAGGCTTTCAGTTTTTGTCTGCTCAATGTTAGTCCACTAGCCAGTTTGGTCTAGTCGTTAAGGCACCAGGCCAAAAAGCAGGAAACTGTGAATTCAAATGCTGTCGTAGCCATGAAAGCCAGCTCACTCTCTCTCTCTCAGCCCAACCTACCTCATAAGGTTGTTGTGGGGAAAATAGGAGGAGGAAAGTATGTTGGATATGTTTGCTGCTTGTGTTATTTTTTAAAAAAACTAATAGAGGCAGGATACAAATAAATAAATTCAAGCACTATACCACACACTTAATGCCCATTTGAGTCTCCCATAGGAGGTTTATATATTCTCTTGCTTCTTAGAGCATAGATAAGCAAGAGTGACAGTAAGCAATCTTTTAGGGATAGGAGCACATTCAAAATGTTGAGTGCGTTTAGTGGGCACACTTGTAAAATGGCTGCCCTATAAGAATTATCTGTTAATAAAAATGACTGCCATCCTTGGCTACTGACACAAAGTACTAGTAGGTGAATTAGCCCTCCAAAAATGTAATCTGCCATCCATGAGGTTCAAAAACATTTTTGAAAATAAGATGCTAATGGACTGTATTTTGCTTTGCCATGTACTAGCTTCTTGTTTATGTAGTTATTCTTATTAAAGGAATGTTTAGATGGCACCAGGAACTTGGTGCACATCAGTGTTATATGCATAGCAGTGCCTGGAAGTGGCATATAGTTGATCCTTGACTTAATGTGTAGCCTGAAGCATTGTTGCATTTTGTTGTCATTCTGGAATTAAACTTGGATATGAAGGTGCATCCAAGTATAACGTTAGGAATCCAAATAATAGGAATAATACTGTACAAATGGTAGCATTTACTAAGGGTGTTCAAGAAACTTAAAACTCAGGTGTTATCAGTATTATAACACTTCATTATGTTATCACCATCCAGATAAAACGTTGATATTTATTTTATCCAGAGAGTGTTGATATTCAGAGCATTGACTTCAGCACTTACTTATATTTTGTTCAGTCATTAAGTACTGTACAATATTTTAGTTGGGACCAAAATCTTTTGGTAGCCCATGTCTCCACTGTATAGGAGATCATCCAAGAACCACTATCATATCACTTTTTATGTCCATCTTTTGTCAAGTAATATTTTAATATTATAACCAATTAACACTGTTAACACTGTATAACATAAATATCAATTAATATTGATTGTACAATGTTAATTTACTCATATAAACCTGTTATGAATATAGTTATCTTGCCAGTCAGAAGAACTGCAGTGTTGCCAATAAACATTTCCTCTCTCAGACTGCAGACTTTTTATCTTCGTCTTTTGAAAACAAGGTTTGGTCTTGTTTAGTCCTGGTATTGATTGGTTTAGGTTTCAAAGAGGGGGAAATGGGCTGAAATCTTTAATCACTGCTTATAAGCCACGCAGCCAGAGAATGCAATATAAAAATTATTTCAACTTCTACAAAGATAAGGTAAGGTGAGATGAGATGAGATTAGGATAAGATAAACTTTATTGTCATTTTTTACAGTGGGCACACTGGCACACATTAAAAATGAAATTCTGTTGCTTGCTCTCAAAAGCGTACACATACATAACACACATATAAACATGCTGTATACAATATATGTATATACCTACACCCTTACATAGAAATACATATACATATTAATTATCAGAGTCCATCTTGAATGCATAGCGGAAGGAGGAAGTTTGATAGTTCACAAGGTTAATAATTGTATGGGTCAAAACTGTGACTGAATCTGGATGTTCTGCTGTCATAAAGAACAATATACGGGAGTCCTACCTCTTACATTTTGGGGTTAGGGAGAGGATGCTGTTGAACTACTAGGCCAGGAGTAGGCAACCTTGGCTCTTTTCTGACTCGTGGACTTCAACTCCCAGAATTCCTGAGCCAGCATGGCTGGCTCAGGAATTCTGGGAGTTGAAGTCCACGAGTCAGAAAAGAGCCAAGGTTGCCTACCTCTGTACTAGGCCTTTAGAAGAGGTAGTGGGAACTATCAAGCTGCTATCGCAAAGCATGAGATGAAGCCAGGGAGTGAAATTCTAGAGAACTTCCTGGTTGCTTTGAGATCTCCAGCCCCCAACTCCATGGGCTCAGCAGTTTTGCTACAAAAACCCATATTTAATTCCTGGGTGTTTGTATACATTTATAATTACAGTATGCTTTGCCTTTCATTTTAAAATTGAGTGACTTCCAAAAAAGCTGATGATATGCCTATAATTTATAAAAGTATAGTTCATTTAAGTAAAATTAGCTGATAAGACATGCCATCTTGAGTTTTTGTTCTTTCAGATATTCAAACAAATGGGGGGGGGGGGGAAACCAGCAACACATATGCTGCCCTTAACCTTAACTGAAAGAGTCTTCTTTTTTCTGATTTATTTTTTGTTCTCCAACTTTCAATTTTGTAATTGTTTCAACTTAATGGGTTAAAATCTGTTTGCTGCCTAGAATCACTGTAACTTTAGAAATTAATTAACAAAAACAGTTTTGAGAAATGAGAGGATTTAGAACTCTGTGCTAAGTTTTAAAATTTATATTGTTACATTGTTATTTGTAAATTTTGCAACAGAATCCAGTGATGTAATAAGTCATCATGCATCATTAATAAACATATATAGAGACCCTGTTACACTCAGGTTTTGGGGGTGGGTGGGACAGATTAACACTGGGCCTATTTTTCAAACTTTATCAGTCACTTCACTGATACCTTCCAGATATGCTGGACTACAATTAGCAACATCTTCCAGCCAGAATATTTATTGGATATCAAGCTGTTGAAGGAAGCTATTTGCAAGAACATCACTATCTTTTCGTTCTGTAGTATTACAAAAGGAACCACTATAAATTAACATATCTTCATTTTTTTTTAATCTGCAGTATTTCATTGCTGGAAATATTGGCCTAAGTGCTATAACATTCTCTTTCTTGCTACTCATTGAAGACTGAAATCTGTATAAAACAATCTATACATGGGGGATATTCTGAAAACAGCCATGAAGCACCAGCACCATCCACCCCCACAGTGTGTGTCAGTGAACAAACCTACAATTTAGGGGTGAGTGGGGGGAAGTATGGAGAAACTCATCTCATTGCTTTTGTCTAGTCATCATTGGCTAGGAAGCCTCCATGTGATATTTCATTGAGTCTCATTAGAGGAGATTGTAAACTAATTCAGAGAAAACGAGATAGAATATTTTGGGTGATAAGAGTTCTTCTGCTTGCTCCTTACAATTAAGCAGACACTTGTAAAAATCCCAGCTGGCATCATTATTTTCATTGTCATACAATTGGTCATTATACTGTTACAGATGGTTTCTCAGCCAACTTTAGTACAGAAAAGTTTTGCAACCAGCAGAGCTCCTGATACTGCTGTGTGTGTGTGTGTGTGTGCGTCCATACACATGAATGCATCTCAAATCATTCTTCAAATCATTCTTGATTCTTGGTAATTGGACTAGCCCCTGTAATTTTCTTGGCAAATTTTTCAGAAATGGTTTGCCTTCTTCCAAGAGCTGAGACAAAATGACTGGCCTGAGGTCACCCAGCTGGTTTCATGACTAAGATAAAACTCGAACTCACAGCCTCCTGGTTTATACCAAATTGGTTTTCATATAATTTATTGCTAAGATTCATATTCTACTTCCTTCCAAAAAGGCTCTCTATTGTAAGTTAACGTTAGATATTTATATCTACAGTTGCCACTGTAACATCTATATCAGCTTCTATCTGTTAATGAATGGAGGAATATTTCAATTATGGCCACTGACCAGAATTGTAAAAAACATTAAAAAAAATAAAGTAAAAACAAAGCAAGATAAAGTGTTACAACTAATGGTGAGTTCATCAGTGAATAATAAAGTGCCTAATTTTACAGGCAGTATAACAAAATTTAGCTTCAAAATTTAAAGAGACTGAATCACACTGATAACTGATAACAGCTGTACATAAAAAAAGATTAGAATTTTCCTGATGTTTTACCAGGTAAGGAGATATAGTACTTAAGTCCTTATAGAGATCCTTGGGAGGGTACAGTTTAAAAGGACATGAGATGCATTTTAAACAGCCCCTTGTCAACAGGGCACAAACCTAGCTTATAGGGGACTTTTTTGTATTGGCCCTCTAAATACAAAAGCTAAAGCTGGTGTTCTTTGGAATTTGGAAACAGTGTGTTAAGTATCTTGCTGGTTTGTAAAAAGGGGCTTGACTGGTAAGAAAGATATTCTTAGATAGAGCATGCTGGTCCTTTTGGACTTCTGGATCTTGGATATGTTGTTTAAATGCACTTCCAGGTCTTGGATATGTTGTATAAATGCTCATATAACCCATCATTAAGAACACCAATCCGGAGATGCCAAGATGTTGCTATTTGTAACTGTCCTCAGCAAGGAAAGAAATCAAACCTGTGGGAAAGATCAGTACTGTAACTTTAATCAATGTGCTATGATGCAGGTTTATGGACCTGTTTCTACTTTAATACCTTAATACTACATTTGGAACACAAATGTAACATAGCCCTTAGGAATTTAAAATAAAAGAAGTGTAAGGTCCTAGCTGGATAACTGAAAAGCAGTTGTGTACAAAAATAGCATTTTGTAAAAGGAAACATTATTTTCAGACAATCTTAAATTAAAACCATCTTTGAAAATTTGACTTTAAATGTAAGGTGCAAGGAAAAATGAGAGGGAAAGAATAGAAAAAAGAAAGAATAAAGTAAAAGAAATATATAAAGAAGTTATTTCCAACTTTCATCACAAGTATAAACAAGTTTAGTGATTTTCCATTCCCTCAATGATTACGAACAATTATCTCTTCATCCCATATCCTACCTCTTCTTTATAGACAGATCCCTAAAGCAGTGGTTCTCAACCTGTGGGTCGGGACCCCATTTGGGGTCGATCGACCATTTCATGGGGGTCGCCAAGCAAGGCTGTCCGCCATTTTTTTCCCTTTTCCGGCGGGTGCCTTACCTCCCTTGGGCTGGGCCAGCTGGTGGTTGGCCTGCTCCGTCTCTGCCGCTTGCCAGCTATGCCTCGGCCGGCGCAGGGGGCGGAACCACGCATGTGCTGCGCTCCCGGGCAGGGAAAGTCCTCGACTTACGACCGGTTTAGTCCTCAACTTACGACCGGTTGGGGTCGCGGCATTAAAAAGGTTGAGAACCACTGCCCTAAAGCATCATTTTAAACTGCCTTTCCCAATTGGGAGGGATATGGGGCTCCCTCCAGAGGGCACCTTTGGTAATTTCAGCCAAAGGTACCAGTGGCTTCCTTTCCCCACTTCGCTTTCTGTGGTTGAGGGAAGGGGGAAGAGGTGCTATTTCTGTTTTTCTTTTGAAAGTGTTTTTAAAGGGACAGTTGTTCATTTTAGTACAGTATAGTACAGGGGTAGAAATTCAGATCATTTCACTATGCCCGGCCTGTGGCCTTCCAGATCTGTTGGACTATACTTCCCGTCTTCCCCAGCCAGCCCAAAAACATGTCTGGAAAGCACCAGAGAAGGGAGTGAAAAGATGGGGTTCAAACTGATGGCAAGCCTTCTCTCTGATTACTTTTTCTTATTTAAGCTTTTAGAAAAAAAAAATGGAGAGACAACTTGCCTCTTGAGGGGTCCTTTCAGATAGACAGCCAGGCTCATTTTCAGATTAATCCAACATTCCCAAAAAAGGGGATACATCACTCTTTCCCACTTTGACTTTTCCATTTCATATGGGATTTTACCTCAGGATATTAGTAAGTATAGGTTATTATGATGTGCCAAGAAACAAACTTGAAGGATGCTTTTCTAAGGCACACACAACAAAAATTTTGACTACAACTAAGGAATTGCATCCGCCAGTGGAACTTCTCTCCCTAGAACCCAAATGTGCCTTTGAGGGGTGTGTGTGTTGTGGTTCATGCAGAGGAGCAAAGGGCTAACCAGGGGGACCAAATCCACTGTTTTGTCAATTGTCACTCCTCCTCTCCCACCTAGCAACATGGAGTATGCTTCATCCTCCTTGAAATGTTTAATAAATCAAGCAAGTTATCTTGAAGTTTTTTTTTTCATTCTTTCTTCATTCCCCCCTTCCCAACTTTGCAGATTTGGGGTGTTTTGTAATATTTTGATACTCACCTGCTGACTTTTAGCAGCCTTTTTGTAGCTGTACAGCCACTGTAATGCCATCTGAGTCTCAAAGTTAGTTTAGTTTTAACAAGCGGAACCTTTAACAAATTTACAGCTTGGATTCTTTCTTCTCCTTCTTCCTCCTCTTTTTCTTTTCATCTTCCTCTTTCTCCTTCTCTTCCTCTTCCTTCTCCTCTTCATTTTCTTCTTCTCCTCCTCCTCCTCCTCCTCCTCTTTCTCATGCTCCACCCCTTCCTTCTCCTCCTTCTGGACAATTCTTTTCTCCTTCCATACCTTCCCCCAGTTCCCTTCCACCCAAAAGAGAGTTTCTATAGGTTGCCCATCCACTGCCCCCTCCCCATCCTCCATGGGCTGTTTTGAGATCCTTGTACCTATTTGTTTTCTTTTGTTGCCTGGAACTCATACTCAATATGCTACAGTGTAGTTTGGTCATTATTAACCTGTCCTGTTTATTATTATTATTATTTGTAATTTGATATAAAGTATTGTAGTTTAGGTGTGTGCGTTGTTTTAATTCTTGACATTTGCATTGTTTTATTATTGTATTCTTCCCTACGGAATTACTTTTTTTATAAAATACAAGCTAGAATAAGTTATAAATAAATCAATATTACTTTCCCCCCCCCCTGCAACCTTTGCTGAAATCTGTGCCAAATCCAACTTTATTCCAAATACTTAGTACTATAGGACTGGAAGGGACCTTAGAGGTTTTCTAGTCTAACGCCCTGCCCAAAGTAGGACTCCTTATACTATCCTGAACAAATGGTTGTCCTATCTTTTCTTGTAAACCTCCAATGATGGAGCACCCATAACTTGGTGAGGCAAGCTATTCTATTGACTAATCATTCTTGCTGTCAGGAAATTCCTCATTTCCAGGTTCAATCTCTCTTGATGAGTTTCCACCCATCAGGACTGCGAATAAATCAACTCCCTCTTCCCTGTGACAGTCCTTCAAGTATTGGAAGACTGCTGCCATGTCTCCCTTGAGCCTTCTCTTCATTAGTCTAAACATACCTAGTTCCCTCAACCATTCATCCTATGTTTTAGCCTCAAGATCCCCTTTCATTATCTTTGTTGTTCTTTGCACTCTTTCTAGGACCGCAGCACCTTTGTGTGTGTGTGTGTGTATGTGTGTGTGTGTGTGTGTGTATTTCCTGTAGCTCCCCATGCTTAGCCATTCACTCCTCTGCGTGACCCACATCACCCCCCTCAAAAGCAGATTTGGGTTCTTTGGAGAGAAGTTCCACTGGTGGATACAATTCCTTAGTTATAGTCAAAAAATGTTTTGTGTGCCTTAGAAAAGCATCCTTCCAGTTTATTTCTTGGTACATCATAATAACCTATACATACTAATATTCTGAGGAAAAATCCCATAGGTAATGAAAAAGTCAGAGTGGGAAAGAATGACTGTAGTTCTCTTTCTTTAAACCCATTTTTAAGTAAAGATGTTTGTAATTAACACATAAAAGGAGAAAACACATAAATATGCCCATTATACCTATATTAAAAAAAAGTAAAAGGAAAGTGAAATAACCTAAACTGTTGATCATGCAATTGGATGTGCCAGTAGGGTAAATCAGACACTGCAAAACCTATCCCTCTGTCCCATTATTTCTAATCATTCTTTTTTCATCTCACATCACGGACTGTATAATGTGGGGCTACTGTTTCTCTATTCCAGGAAAAGGAAAAGGTGAACTTGCTTTCTTTTATTTTTCAGTTTCCATCTGCATTGCAGCAGCACACCAGTTCTTCTTTCTCCTCTGTTTTGGTTGCTATGAGAGGGTGGAAGGAGAGAAGGGGAGGTCATATCCAATCTATTTTCAATCAAAATTGATAATGTACATTTTCTTTTTTTCTTTTTACCTTGTGATGTACAGTATGTAGCCTCTGACACTGATTTCCTGAATGTTCTGTTGAATTAAGACTGTCGCTCCGCTCCTAAAGCAGGGAAATGCACTCTCCCTCCATGCGATGGAACAACACACGGCTTTTCCAAAAGGAAAATAGCCTTTGCTAAGGGCATGATTTTGGAAATGAAAGCTGGCTGTTAGGCTAGGGAGAATTTCTGCATCGTAATGACGGGTTTTAGGCCATGGCAGAGCTTTGCTATCACTTGAAATCATTTATCAAGACTAAGAGATTATATGATGTTTTATTTAAGAAGACAAAACCTTTCTGTTCTTTCTTTTATTCTCTCCAGCTGATTATGCTCGTCCCCAAAGCCCAGAGATGCTTTTGAAATATACATGAATAAAACATGATTTGTGAGTATGCAAATCTACTTTCCTCTCCTTCATCTGTAATACTGTAGAAAACTTGCCAGCATGTTCTCTGGAAAAATAACAATCACATTCAGAGGGGAACCAAAAGACCGGAGTTAGATACACTATACTTTAAATGCAGTACCACAGATCTCAGCATCTCCTGATATCTACCCCACCCTACCCCAGATGGCTAAGGGAAAAATAGCTTATTTGAATCATGCTGAAAGTTTGTTATCTTTTTCAAAGTGAGATGTGTGCGATGAACTCCCTAGGCAATGAGCTGCTGCCAGATCAGCTGGATAGATACTGTCTATCAAGGGAGCCCTGCTCACTCAACAATGGCCAGATTGAACTTGAGCATGAGAACCTCTGATTGGCATTTAACACATGCATTTGCAGTCTAACATATCCTCAAGCACACAGAAAATAATACTGAATACATGCCTTACAACTAATAAAGCAGCAATCAAATTACCAAGATGGGCTGCTTCAGATTTGATAATGCTCCTGTTCAAATGGTGTTTTCATCTAAGAACGGTGTGCAATCAATGTGTCAGTGCCCACGAGGTTCAACTGGGCATGGCATATATAGCCTTGCATAAGGAGCCACAATTTATCTGCACATAAGCTGAAATCACATATTTTGATTTGGATTTTACAGTTTCCCTTACAGAAGCATTTCAGATGAATTTATATGACTTCTGTCATGCTAAGAAACATCTGGGGTGTTATAACCAGCTATTGGGCAAACACTAAGGTTTATAGAGAAATGTGTAGGAAAAAAAATAAATAGTTGAAGATAATTTCCACTGAAGTCAATGAAATTTTTTCCAGGCATGATTAAGTTCATTGCTTTCATTGGGATTAATCCTAGCTGGACTGTATTCAATTTAGGACGCTGAGAGTATGTCCGTTATATGGGTTATTTATATTTATAAACAAAAATAAAAAACCCATCCCACTCACAACTTACTTTCCCCTGGTTCTGATAATTGAGAGATTGAGCAACCCCCAATTATCAATTTAAAAATAGTTTTATATTTACAAACACAGTAAATGCATCTACATTAAAACTGACCTCCATGTTATGAAGACAACTATTTTGGGCCAGACTGATGATGTCCCATACAAAAAAAAACAGTGATTATTATTTGATCAAAAATGCAATTTACATCCATGTAAACTCAACTCAATTACGCCAGGCTTGTAACACAAATAGCTCCAATCAGAATCACCTTTTTATACATTTTAGGACTTTTCTCATTGAAATTACTGAAAAATACCTTAATGTATGTTAAGCATAAACATATTCTTCCTGCTAATATAAAGTGCCTATCAAACAATAGACATAACCCAAAAATATGTAGGGATTTGAGAAGTATTTTTCTTTTAAGAAATCCATTGGTTGCCATTTCAAGGCATACCCAATTAAATGAAATTTGGCACATTAATTGCAGTTTTTTTTTTAAAAAAGGAAGTCTCATCAGCACCTATGTTTGATTCAGTGCCCGTCCAACGTGAGCCTTTTGTGCAGCATCCCGAAATACCACAAACCCTTGTCATTTAGCTACCCCCTTAGAATAACGGATTGACCCAAATTTGTCTTTTGAACCAATTGTCTTTTGAACAAGAATTGTCAAACTCTGGGCAACCGGTAATAGCCGACCCATCGTGGAAGCGAAGTAGGAATAGCACTTGGATGGGAGACCATGAGGAAATCCCAGGACGGCAGCTCAAAAAGTCAATGAAAAAGACCCATCCCGGAACAAAGCAACAGGGCAAACCACTTCTGTACTGTTCCCAACAAAGCCGCACGACTGTGTGTCCTCCACCGGAAAGGGGTTTTGACCACATTTGTTCGTAAAAATGTCACTTTTTAAAAAAAGACCCGAAGCCTGTCAAGCGGAGCTGGGGTGTGTGTGTGTGGAATCTGACGGACGGTTGCCTTCCAGAGAGGACAAAGCTCCCCCAAAGCCTTCAAGGCATTTGCCCTTGCTTGACGGGGTTCAGCAAATCCGTGAGTTCGCCGATGTACTTGATCGTGTATTTCAGCGTCTGTATCTTGGTGAGCGGCTGGCCCCGCTGGGTGTACATGGGCGGGAGGTAATTGCGCAGCGTGTGCAAGGCTTCCGCCAGCGTCCTCATCCGCAGCTTCTCCCTTTCGCTGGCCTTTCGCCTGCGCTGCACCGACATCCGCCCTTTGGGCCCTTTCTGACCTTGGCCCTGCCCGGGCCGCGAGAGATAGACGGAGGGAAACTCCCCTAGCGGGTATCCCCTCAGGCTGCTCCCGCCCTCGTTCCCGCCGCCGCCGGCGCCGCAGGCGACGTCCACCAGCAGGGGATAAGGCGAAGAGGCGTACGAGTCGAAGGACGGGGACGGGGACAGGCTTTGCGCGGGCGAGCTCCGGCCCAGCTCCAGAGACCCGCCGCCGCCGCCGCCGCCGCCGGCCTTCCAGTCCCAGGAAGAGGAGGAGGAGGAGGAGGAGAAGAAAGGAGGGGGCTCGGCGTCCATGCTCTCCGTTGGGCCCTTCCTGAGGCAGAGGCTTAGGCAAGCGCGGGGACACGGCGTCCTGCCCGCGGCCGCATGCAAGCCACGTCGGGGGTCCTGGCTTCGGGAGAGGCTTTTATGGGAGCGGGAGGGAGGGGGGCTTGGTGACCAAAGGGGCCACCGGGTGCCAAGGGAGTGGCGGGCATTCAAATGAAGAGCGGGGAGACCCAAATGAACTCCCCGGCCGGCGTCTTCTCCGTTTCGCTAGGATAATTAGCGCCCTTCGGCTAAAGGCCATTTCGCCTCAGTGACAGGCGAGGGCGAAAAAGAGGAGGGGGCGGCCCAGGCAGGGAGCAGGAGCAGCGCCTGGCAAAGGCCCGCGGGCTAGGCTGCTTGATATGTTAACCGGGTCCCCCCAGGGGGATTTGGCGGGGAAACCCACCACATAAAACATCCCTTGAGGGATTGCTTCAAGTCAGAAAGAAGAGGGTCTCTTTCCTTTTTTTCCTAGCCGGGCACCCCGTCGCCTAAATGCATCTCCCTTTCCTAGCACACGGAGAAAGCTGGCGGTCTTGAATTCTGCACCTTTCCTGAAAAGGCTTTCCTTTAAAAAAATAAAATAAAAAAAGACAGAATCAAAGGTTTAAAGAAGCACATGAAAAGGGGGCTTTGGGTATACGTGTGCTCTAGTAAAGCACTTTTTAGTTGATATCAAAGTTATTTCATTAAAATGTATATCGTACTGGTGTCTCATCTTGTTTTTTTCAGGAGGTCAGGTTTGCATACATAGGGCTCCCGCCATTCATTTTTTCCCACAAAAGCATCCTGCAGTGTAAGATGGCCCAAATCTAGAATAGAATAGAATAAAGCTGGAAGGGACCTTGGAGGTCTTCTAGTCCAGCCCCCTGCTCGAGCAGGAGAACCTATACTGTCTCAGACAGGTGGATGTCCAGTCTCTTCTTAAAAATCTCCAGTGATGGAGCACCCACAATTTCTAGAGGCAAGCTGTTCCACTGGTTGATTGTCCTCACTGTCAGGAAGTTTCTCCTTAGTTCCAGGTTGCTTCTCAAGTGGCTTTCTGTGATGGATTTGGGTCCCCTTGCTCCTGGTCAACACCTTCCCCACTGTAACCACATACTGTTTTACAGGAAAGTTTTGCCTTTTGCCTACAGCCTCTTCAACCTCACACCGATAACAGTATCCCATTAGGAAATTGTCGTGCTGTATCTTATTGGCCATGTCCAACATCACATGAACACACTTGTGCTAACCTCATGGGAATCTCCCTATTCTTGTCCCTTTTTTGCAATCTACCAGATATGTTCCAGCTCTGCTCTGGGTCCTTCCCAACTTTTGAAAGAGCTTGGTGGAAGGCAGGGGGAAGAAGAATCTGTTCTTTTGACAGGTGCCGTTTCTTCAAAAGACACACTTTTGGATGCAACTGCTGAGCTCAAGATAAGCTTTGGTTTCAATCATTCCTTTGTTCTAAACCAGGGGTAGTCAACCTTGGCTCTTTTATGACTCGTGGACTTCAACTCCCAGAATTCCTGAGCCAGCTTAGCTGGCTCAGAAATTCTGGGAGTTGAAGTCTACGAGTCATAAAAGAGCCAAGGTTGACTACCCCTGTTCTAAACTCACTTAGGGAACCTACAGAATTCTGTCCTAGAACCCTTTTCCCCACTGCTGAGTTTCCCAGCCTTGAATTTGAACATCACGATGCGTTCGATCAGGCTTATAAACTCTGATAACTATTTTACATTGAATGTGCTGTTAAGATGTTATATATTTCCTTAAATATGCACATTTTGCTATACATTGCTGCAATGGGTGCCAGTTTGCTTCTGGGTCCAATTCAAGGTGATAGTTATGACTTTTAAAGCCCTACCTGCCATAGGACCAGATTACTTACACAACCACTTTTCTCCCCATTATATCAGCCAGTCTCGCCCAGTCAGGCAGGGAAGGTATGTTGCAGACCCCATCCGTTAAAGCAGCGGTTCTCAACCTGTGGGTCGGGACCCCATTTGGGGTCGATCGACCATTTCACGGGGGTCGCCAAGCAAGGCTGTCCGCCATTTTTTTGTCCGCCATTTTTTCCCCCTTTTCCGGCGGGTGCCTTACCTCCCTTGGGCTGGGCCAGCTGGTGGTCAGCCTGCTCCGTCTCTGCCGCTTGCCAGCTACGCCTCGGCCGGCGCAGGGGGCGGAACCACGCATGCGCGGCGCTCCTGGGCAGGGAAAGTCCTCGACTTACGACCGGTTAGGTAGTCCTCGACTTACGACCGGTTTAGTCCTCGACTTACGACCGGTTTAGTCCTCAACTTTACGACTGGTTTAGTCCTCGACTTACGACCGGTTGGGGTCGCGGCATTAAAAAGGTTGAGAACCACTGCGTTAAAGGATTTCAACTGGTGGGTCCATAATGAGAGCCTTCTCTGCCATTGCAATCGCCTTGTGGAATATCCCCTCCCCCCTGGAAGTGAAGCAGGCACCCATTCTCCTGGCCTAGAAAGATGTGAAAAATGACTCTGCTGCCTTGCTTGGGGTGCACAGAACGGACTCAGCTATGGGGTTAGTTAGCACCTCAAAAGCTTTCCCCCACCTTTTAATTACCTTTTAATACTGACTTTTTATTCAATCTTGCCTCTTAAATTTTATACACTTTTAAAAAATATTTTATTTGCACACTGCCCAGAGTCCCTCTATGAGGGAGATGGGACATTTCAAAATTTGATAAATAAAACTGAATGAGTTTGCAAGGTACACAATGCACCCCTATACTTTTAAAAGAAATTATTCCCAAAGCCTTATAATCGTGACGATGAAAGTTCGTTCTCTGAGCTTGTGGGTTGGTTTCCGAACGTTTCGTTACTGGGCTAGATAACATCTTCAGCGGCGTTTTTAGATGTTATCTACCCGGTGATGAAACGGTTCAGAAACCAACCCACAAGCTCGGAGAACGAACTTTCACCCTCATCCTACACCCGACCTACAGATATTCACCACTATTGCAAATCTTATAATCGTAGCTAAGGGTGTTATTTCTGATATTTCTTGCTCTGATATTTTGCATGGGCATCTCTGATTACAGTTTTCCCATTTAATTTGTATATGAAGGAAGTGTTTCTGGAGTGTATGGTGTGATATCTAACATTGCACAAGTGAAGTTCTGCTTATTCTGTAGACTCCTCTCTCTCTTTCTCCTCCCCCCCCACCTTCATCTTCAGCCTTTGTATGTAGCATTCTGTTGACAGTATTCCCTTTACTTTTAATTCACATTAATGTTGAAATAACCACCACCAAATAGAAATATTTGATATGGAACACAGCCCTTTAGTTCAATATTTTATTTTATTTCCATAAAAAGGTCTCAAAGCCAAATACAACAATGTAATAGGAATACAATTGAACACAACATTCAATGTCAGAAGAAAAAACAACAACAGCCATGGCTATGAAAATTAAACATTCTGTTGCCCTAAAATCTGATGGGAACAAAAATATTTTAGCTATCTGTTTAAAGGATGTGAAAGGCTTACAATCAGCATAATTTGTACGAATAGAAATCAAAGATGATTTCCAATGGGAATTGGTTTGGGATCAAGAGTCTGCTTTGGGCTGACAATTTTTTTATTCAAATTAAATACCAGTTTAAACAGCATTAAAACGTATGTATTCAACTTAATGTGCAGTTTGCTCTTAAGAACAATTTCTTAGTTATTGTAGATATTATAGGATGATGTATTATTTTAATTCCATAGACTTTTATGTACTTGTTTTCATACATTTCTTTGTACAGTGAAAAAAGATTTTCAATCCACATTGCATTGAGCTAAACTCAGTATTTAATTTCTAAGGCATATTCATGGCTCTTGTTTTTTTTCTCATTCTTCCCTTTGCTTCTTTTATTGTGATCATGAAAAATGACATAGTGCTGTATTAAAAGAGGAATAAGGGTATTTCTGTATCTCTGAAGAATGGCTTAAAATGAGTTTCAATATCCTCGCTTCCCCAAGGAACAATATGAAGTGCAATTTTGTGAAAAGACTAATAATTTCCCATTATAGTTGTCTAGTTATTCTCCAAGCGATATTTTCAAGAGTATGGTGAAGGAAATGTTATTTAATATAGTCTCATATATAAACTGGCTTAAGCAGGAAGTGATGTTCCATAAAGTGGCACTAAAATTTGTGAGCATACTTTACCCCTCCCAAAGGATGTGTCATCAAATTTTAAACACCAGGAGTGTGTCAGGTGAGATGTAGAATTGTACCAGTCTTGATGTGAAGGTCAAAATCCTCATCTCTGCCTTTTCTGTGCCTCTTATTATCTCAGCATGTTTCTCTCTTAGTATGTATTCAGTGGTCTAGTTTTCAAATGTTTTGGTAACCTCTCCTTATAGTATGAAAGGAATCCAGAGAAACATATCCAGAGAGTTCTGATAGGCAAGGAGAAATGCAGTGGGAAGGGCAAGTAGAATAGCTTCTTAAACTTGAGACCCCAATTAATGGCTGTTAATACTGTAGTTAAGCTGTTTTGTCCTACTCAGTAATGGAGCTAGGACTGGACTATTGGGCACAGACCAGAGGCTACAGCCTAGAGCAGACATGTCAAACTCGTGACGTCATGTGACGTTGCACAACGTATCGGAGCTTTTTTACCATTGCCGGCAATGGGGTGGGCGCGGCTCCGGTATGATGAAACCGGCCCGCGGGCCGGCAGTTTAACACCCCTGGCCTATAGGATCACCAGTTCAATGAAATCCTGTCCCACCTGCTGTCAGGCTATCTCCTCCTCCTTCTCCTCCTCCTCCTGGAAGATAGATGACATTTCAAAAAGAATGCAGAGCAGGGACAGTTTTCTTTTATGACCATAAAGCCCCCGTGCATCCTAAGCACCTCTTTATTCAGTGCTAGTAAGAATAAAATTAATTTTCCATTCCTTTTTCCTGTTGCTTATCAGAGACAGTGGCTTAGTAGAAGTATCTTTTTAGGCAGTTTGTGAATAGAGCTGTTTATTTACCATACCCAAAAGTATTCTATGTCAGGGCTTTTCAACCAGTGGTACGGGTACCACCTGTGGTACATTGGCACCTGGCAGGTGGTATGCGACCATCCTAGAAAAGTGGTAGCGGGGGAGGGGGATGAGCTGAACCGCTGGCAGCACCGCACAAGCCTGAGCGCGAGATGGCTGGAGCTGCACGGGTATCAGGGCTCAGCGGAAGCGCCAGGATCAGCACCAGGCTCCAGCTGGAGCTCGGTGCTGATCCTGGCACTTCTGCTGAGCCCAGAAGAAGCGCCGATCAGCTGGAATGTTGCAGCATCTCCAGGGCCTTGTGATTTACATTCAGATGCTTAGCAACTGATTCATATTTATGATGGTCACAGTGTCCCAGGGTCATGTGAAGTGACCAAAACCTGCTGCAACCACCTAGCAGACGGGGGGAATAAAAACCCAACACCCTCCCACCCCACCCCTGCTGCCAATCCTCAACAGAAATGCTCACAACAACAATGAAAACCTTGGACAGGAGGAAGAGCGCCGCCGGGTGGGCAGGCAGGTGTCTTGCTTGGCTGTGGCTTGGGGGGCACTTTTTTCAGTGCCATTGTAACTTCGGACAGTCACTAAGCGAACTGTTGTAAGTCGAGGACTACCTGTACTTCATCATTTTTTTCCTTTTTTGGGAGGTCATCAAGTTTTTGACACCTTGCTAGGCGACTGGTGGTACTCAGATATTGCCATATCCTAAAAGTGGTACAATGGGTAAAAATGTTGAAAAGCCCTGTTATATGTTATATAGGTCTCTTTACTAAATAGTGTTATAAATGACTTAAGTAATGAGCTGCCTCCCACATCACATCCACAGATAATCCCTTTTTGGGATTCCTTTTTGCACTTCCTGTGCTTCCCACAAATCTGATTTCTCTGGTGGATATTAAGATGGCCATGCAGAGGTTGCAAGAGAGATGGTTCTTCCTAATATAAGTACTATATTGTTCTCTTGCTGGATGGACAGTTGACACAAACCAGTTCTTTTAAGCAGCCGTTTATAGGGACCAATAAGTGGGAGAAAAAGTAGAAATGAACTTTCTTTAAAATCATGTCATTTCAAAGTCTGGTATGTAATGAAAATGAATACACGATTTATAACTAATATTACTAAAAAATACCCTTGAGATATACTTGGAGCTCCAAGTTTTTGCTTTTGGAAAGATTACCAGCTAATTCCTCCATTTCATATTTGTGATTGAAAGATTTATGTCTAAGGAATTAAAGGACAATTTACCAGTTACAGCACTCCGGTGGTAGAAAGCGGCTTCCTATATCTGAAGTGATAAACATATATTATTTATGGATTTTAATTTACTGATTAGATTAGTTAAGGCCTATTTGCAAGCACACATTTGAAAGGATGTAATATTGACAAGTGTACAGTTGTGAGGTAAATTGTTGCCGCTTGTATACTAATATTACAGAAATGAATATTATATTTTCTCCATGCTGTTAAAGAAGAAATAAGATACAAACTACTGAAGCTATTTATAGCATTATCACACATTTATGGTGGGAGTGTACAGTAATGTCTATCCACATTAGTAATATATTAGCATAGTGACAAATGGAGGACACTATTAATTGCTCATATACTGTAGATAGATTCATGGAACTGTTCGCTTTTCTGGCCTGTCCAGTTGGAAAGAGCCGAAATGGGTAAGTTGTACATACTGTATTACTTTAGCAAATTTAAAAGCACAAATTTATATCCCTGACCTCTACCTTTTCCTCCATCTTATACAAATCTGGGTGAGATCATTTTTGTCATATAGTAATCTCATAACACTGAAGGTTATTTGAGTTATGGAGCTAATATTATAGGTCTGCTCAGTGACACTTTGAAAAATGATAAAGGCATTTTCTGCCTGAATGGCAGCTTTATTTTTCACTCCATTAATTTATTCAGCAATCTGAAAGCAGACATTTAATCTTCATTCACTACTGATAATGAGTTCCTTCCTCCTAATTCCAAATGCATAAGTAGGTTGCTAAAATAAACAATTATCAGTAGTAAAATGCTACTAATGAGCAGCTTTTTCTTTAAGATGCTACAGGGAGGAAGCAGATGCTTTTCTTAGTAACAGAAAAAAATGGATACTTTTGAAATGAAAACAAATAAAGATTTGTTTTATGCATTTCATACATCTCTACTGAATAATTTAAATCTTAAACAAGGATACCGTTGTGTCAAATTCACTTTTGGGGAGGGGGAATTCCATTGAAAACATGCATCAAACAAGATTGCCCTGATTTATTTTTCCTGGAATAAAACTATAATTTCTATTCATGATTCCTTTAGTCTATTTAATCAAATATGATTTTCAGCATAAAATAAGTCTTGACTTGTCCTGGCTACACATACTTAATCATTTCTTTTTTTTTTTAATTTTTTTATTTAGAGGCATTCTGAATGGATCCAGAGCAGCCAAAATGGAAATGATCTGTTAAATGAAAACAACCAGATAAATTTGATCAGTAAAAGTTAAAATGCAAAACAATATAATAATGGCTTAACAAGCAATCACAACTCATTTATTTCTACCGTCCCTTTAGAATTAAACCATTTCAACCTGAGAGCTAACCATATCGGGACAGAAGCAATATAAATTTTCTTGAGAATGCAATCTACAGTCTTGCTACTAGTGTCCGGATTTGTCATTCATGATCATCTTGACAGCTGAGACAAGGTTGTGAAAGATTGGAGAGCTGAAGTCTAGCCCTTCTGGAGGGTACCAGATTGAGGGAGATTGAGTTTGAACCATCTGTGAAGCAAGGTCACCATATTTATTGAACTGGAGAACGCCTGCATTTTGAAACTGACAGTCACCAGAGCTGGAAAATACAGGGGCATAACATTGCCCTCATTCTCCAAGATGTGTGGCTTCTTTCATGAGATTGTTTGATATTGATAAATATTGAGAAAAAAGGCTAGCTATTGTGAAACCACCGGTCTCAAATACATGAATGAATCCAATTGGTTGTGCATGTTTTGTCTTTCAGGTTGCAGGGAAGCAGGCAACCTGTGTTGACTTTGTTGGCACTTGTCTATAAGCAGAGTTAAGGCAGTCACCGACTGCATACCCATAAGCATCAGTATTGTTCTGAGTGGTGTCCTGTGCAAGTGGTATGTTTTGTTCACACACTTGTAAGATCACATGCTCTTCAAAACCCTTCCATGTGAACATTTGATCCTCTGAGAAGTGACAATCTCAACTAGCTGAGACGTGACAGCAACTTCCCAATTCATTAAGACATCTGGCCTCTAATCAACTGGTTCCCTAGATGAAAACAGTCCCATGTGCTGAATTTACACCTCTACTTTTAAGTAGGGGTTTTATAACTTGGTGTTTTCCAGTTGATTTTGGGGAAGGCCTTTTTTAATACCCCTGTTAACAGAAGTTGAAAGGATACTATGCTGTGTGGTTGGTCTTTAATGTTTGCTTTTCATTTCAATTAGCGGAAAAGAGAAAAGAATGGCTGAAGAGTTTAGTCTTCCTTATTCTTTATTTAGCTGATCACCAAAACATAGATTTTACCAAAATGGGGCTTTCTTCTGCTCTTAGTACCAGAATCCAGAGAATAAATAGAATACCTGTGTCTCAGAAGCTTGAATGCATTGCCTTAATACGTTTAATATGAATACTAATCTGTAACATTTACTGATTCACAAAATAATCCAAGTAGGCTACAGTCCAGAATATTTCACAAAAAAATGATCTGTAAATTGAATGCACTGGGACCAATGGTATTTGCTGTTTATGTGTGCAGTGATACAAGTATTTTATTTTATTTTAAAAAGCTAACTCTGGTGGATTAGCTCATTCATTCTCCTTTAACATAACCTGAATACTTGAGTTTATTTTATTTTATTTAGCATATGTCAATATTTGAATGAACTAACATTTTAACCTCTACCAGTCGTGAGCCCGAGCAGTAATCTTTAGGTAAACCAGTTCTTGCTATTCTTATTTAACAGCAATAAGACATAATTTCAGGAATCAAAGGTAGTATTGGGAACTCGATCTGAGTAAGCCTGAGTCTGGCTCATGCATGATTATCATTCCAACCTGTGGCTGCCATTTTCAGTGGTGGCTTCTATGGTGGCAATATCTGAGGCTGAAAAGCAGAAGTTGGTTTTGGAGATCTTTTCAATTAAGTCACATAATAAGCAATGGCACAGGCATGTATGAGCCAAGTCCTATTCTACACCTATTTGCAAGAATTAAGGAAGCCCCCCCCCCCCCGCTGAATGTACACAACACATTAGATGTTGGAAAACTGCAGGGGATAGGAATTGAACAGTATATGTGAATCTGTTTTCATTGCCAGAACCAATAACTTAGCAGACAATATCCCATGACTTTGCAACTTCCCTTAATATAAAAATGTTATTTTATGCTGATTATTTCATCAAAGAAACAGTGATTTCTCCATAGTTCTACAACTTCAGTAATTTATTGCCTTTCACACGGCAATAATTTTATTTCTGTATCATTTTAAAATGCATCTGTCATCCATTTATTTTTAACATGACACTTCAAGTTTGGAATAATATTTTTTCCTTTTATGCATTTCAGAGGCTTATCAGCCACAGGAGCTAATTTAATGACTGGATCAATTTTGTAGTCTGTTAATATCTATATCTATATATCTATCTATATCTATATCTATATCTATATCTATATCTATATCTATATCTATATCTATATCTATATCTATCTATCTATAGGGAGTTCAGACAGATCGGTCTGATTGTGAACACCTTGACATTTTCAACTGCCATACTGCAGTTTTTACTCTTTTTACAATATCTCTTGCCTTGCCGCCCCCAACTAGGGGCATAGAGCAGGCTCAAGTCGCAACTGCGAAATATTTTTATATCCAAATTTCTTTTTCTGACAAAGAGTAAAGAATTAAATCTATCTATCCATCCATCCATCCTTCTCTCTCTCTCTCTCTCTCTCTCTCTCTCTCTCTCTCTCTCTCTCTCTATCTATCTATCTATCTATCTATCTATCTATCTATCTATCTATATTTAAAAAGGCAGGTTTCCAAAATGTATCTAATGAATCTGATATTTTCATTCTGGAAATTGGGATTCCTCCTGGAATCGGATGGCTTCTAAAATTGATTTCTGGCCTGAGTTTCAGAAATGTCTGTAGGGTCCCATTGCAATGACACAACTTGCTATTATTCATCTATCTGGCATGGGCCTTTGTGAATCTGGTTGGTGTTTTTGATTTTCTCCAGATGATTGGTACTACAGCTTACAAATTTTTTAACCAGCACAGTCACTGGCCACAGTGGACAAAGCTGCTCTGGCTCAGGTGTTATTTGTCCTGCTCTTTTTTTTCTACCAGAAACTAAATGTCTGCTCAAAAGTTGGATGGAATAATCAGCAGTTTATAATTAGGCCTAGTGTTTGTACTTGGAAACAATTGGCATAATTACTTTTAAGATTATGACATCTAGGCTCCAAAAATCCAAATGACCAGTAGATGGTAGCAAAGAGATGCAGAAAACTACAATGTTTTGCTGCCTTCCTGTGGTCATTCAGGTCTATGCAGCCCTGCTTTGAAAGCTCTAGGTTTTTCTACAACCTTGATTTTCTATCAAAGGCAGTTTACTAACGTTAATATTGTATTCATCAAGGGACAAAAATGAGAGAAAGGGAAAGCTGAACTTTATTCTTTTTGATCTGATCTGTCAAGCTTTGATGAATTCACACATCAGACTGTGGGCATGTAATCATAACTTTTTTCTTCAAAAACAATTGAAATTGAAATCTCACAGACACACAGCAGTCTTAGATCAACTATATTAGCAGTTGAAATGACCCAGAAGCATACTTCGAAAGAAATTCTGCAGAAAAGAAAAAAAAGTGCTACTAGGCTAAATAAGCTAAAAATTAGGGTTATATATATAATAGAACTGAGAACATATCCCAGTTTTCCAGGTGCTGGAAAAACTACTTGCAACATCTTGCAGGACTTTGGCACTATTCATGGAGATTTATAGGAATATTTAGTAGATGATCAGGTATATGGGTGCATAATAGAGGAAGGAAGAAGACAGAATCAAAAGCATATTTTCCACTAGGTCTTCTGGGTTATTCCATGAGGTTGAGGTAGAAATGATAATATTTTCATACATAGACATACAATGTCCTGCTTTCTACAGGCTCCTAATATATTTTAAATCATATTTTAAATTGCATATCATTCCAATAATTTCTAAACTGTGAAGAATGTATAATAAAATAATTAATATAAGGCTAATAAAACTAATCAACCAAACTTTATTAGCCAACAGGCAGGCCTGAAACAGAGATATATCTTTGAAATATGCCAACGATTGATTGATTGATTTGATTCAATCCATTTATATACTGCATACTGATTTAAAACAAGACTTGAAAATTATAATAATAAAATATACAGCAGGTAAGATTTAAAAAAAGCCAACCAATAACAACACAACCATTAAATGGCTCAGCTACAAACCAGACTCTGTAACAAACCTGCTCTTACAAAAGGCCAGCAGGTTTGGGGCGTGTTTAATTTCTGGGTTATAATACTCTCACAGGACAGAACCCAGAGCATCTCACGATTCTTGATGAAAGTTAGAGAGTAGATACAATAATAGAAAATGTCCTTTTCTATACTCTATAGGCCCTCACTGATAATATATAGGATGCATTGGCACTTAGGAAACCCCTGATTAACATTCCAGTTCAAAATAAGGATATCTTTTAGATCAGCTTAAAGTAGTTCAGCATTATGTAGAAAGATAGCCAGAGGAGTTTCCTCAACATTGATATGACCTTATCAAATCCTACTACCAGACTGAAGACCATTAGCCTCTGTTCTGTGGTAGCCTTAAACTCTGGGTCAATCTCAAAGGAAGCCCCCACCCCCACCCCCATGCAGAGCATCTCCTCAAAGTGGATATTAAAAATATTAGAAAGGGTATACTGGTACTGGCACTAGATACTTTATGACTAGACTAGACTAGACTAGACTAGAATAGACTAGAATAGAATAGAATCATAAAGCTGGAAGGGACCTTGGAGGTCTTCTAGTCCAACCCCCTGCTCAGGGCAGGTGACCTTATACCATCCTGCACAAATAACTCTCCAATATTTTCTTGCAAACCTTCAGCAATGGAGTACCCACAATTCCGGGAGGCAAGCTGTTCCATTGATTAATTGTTCTCTGTTAGGAATTTTTTTGCTAGTTCCAGATTGGATCTCTCTTTGACGAGCTTTCACCCACTGCTTCTTGTCCCTACCCTTAGGTGCTTTGGAAAATAAGTTGACCCTCTCTTATCTGTGAGAGACCCTCATGGCAGACAGCTATCCTATCACCCCTAAGCCTTCTCCTTGTTAGGCTAGACAGACCCAGTTCTTTTAGCCATTCCTCATGGTTTAGTTTCCAGACCCCTTATCATCTTTGTTGCTTTTTTCTGCACTCTTTCTAGGGCCTAAGCATTTTATTTTGAATCACAGTGACCTGAATTGGATGCAATATTCCAAATGTGGCCTCACTAATGCTGTATAAAGCTGCAGTATCTCTTCTTGTGATCTTGATGCTATCCCTCTGTTGATGTCAAATATCCTTGCCAAAGAAGCTATTTGGATTTCTCTATCTAGTCTGGAATTATATAAAAATACAAATCAAATAAGATCTTGTGTTTTGAAACAGATACCTTCAATTGTTATTTGAAGAGCAACAATATTTGGAAATGGTTTTAATTTTTTAGTTTGTGTGGTTTATTCTATCACAATGCATTTTTGGGAGAAGGATTTTATTATTTACAATATTGTTCTTTTGTTTACTATAAATCACCTTAATTTTGCAATGCTACGCATGATAGCCTCTTAATCATAAAGGACCTTTCACTGAAAGACTAGACCTACAGTATTTATTCAGAAGTAGATCCTATGGAGTGTAATAAGATAGGTTTATAATTCCATTTTTATTTCTGCCTAAAAACACATAGGATTGTGATTTGCTACTAATCCGACATTACTGAATGGGAAATAAATGTTGACCCTGATATAATTACCTAATAAATATGCTTGGGGATGCTGAATGCAAATTTGCAGGGTTGCTCTGAAGAGGAACTGATCTTTTCATGGCTGCGAGCTGGTTAAAAGATCAAAGACTATAAATCTATCAGACTCTGAAATGCAAGTCACCTGCCATCTTGTTGAAGAGAACAAACCTTGCATTAACACATTGGTGCCAAAGACTCAAATTAGGTTGAGCAGGCTGAAAAGGAAAGGCCAAAGACAACATACTTATTGTTTATTTAGAGTTGTTGCCTTCCCAATTTAGTCAAGACAATAGGATGGGAGTCTATTAGTCAAGAATAATTTCTCCCTAAATTTGTCAAGTCACCTATCAATAACTGTTGGGGACAACTGATGAATAGAATAGAATGCTGAAAATACGATCATTGTAGGTATTAAACTGTAAAGAAAGGCTGTATTTTATACTAAAGTATTATCCATTTCCAAAATGCCATGAAATATAGAGATAGGATTTTTTTTAAAAAAAAGTTCCTTCTGTATTTTATTGAATCATTTAATATAGCTAAAAGCAATCTCTGTAACTATGAATGTGCATCTACTTATATAATTCTTTAAAGATATCTTTACAAGCTGGAAGCATATTTCACCTTTATAGTTAAGACATCTATATATAGTTTCTCAATTGCCTCTACACAGTATATGATCTTTTAAAGAAAATCTAGTTACTATTTATTTTTGTTCCAGCCATGGCTCTGGGATAAGATGCTTTCTAAGGAACTGGAATACATCTGCAGTATAATCCCCCTCTATGTTAACATGCATGCCAAGAAGAAATCCCAATTCATTCTTACTGGTTTGTTTATGCATATCGCTATTTAGGACCCAAAGATCAATACTTTTAGAGGTCTGTTTACCACTGAGTGATTTTTCCCTCTACCAGAGTATAGGCCATGATCTTAGCTCCAGCTGAACCTACACTATACCAAACAAAGGAGGGGGAGTCTCAGAAGCATCTTCAGTGCTTGGAAATCAGGGATCCATCCATTCAGCTCAACTGGCTAGAGAGGAGAGCACAATGCCGAGAGGCAATGTTTAAATTTGTTAAGCTAAAGTTGCTTAGCGATTCTTCTGGGAAATATATGTTGATTTTTAAGGGCACATAGGATGCAGACAACTAGAACCCATGCAGGAGACATGAAAAATACTGTAGTGGCAATGCAAAGTGCATTCTTCTATGATCAATAGTTACTTAAGAATGGAGATAATTTGGCAATCATTCAGCCTCTTCCTTAAATAACCCTGCTTTACTTGTGGATAAGCACCCTTTTTATGGTAAACTCCAGATAAATGAAATGAGTAATTATAGTTCTGTACATATTGATATGGTCACCTTGGTTAAAACCTCAATATGGTTTCGAGCAGTGTGTTTATGGAGATTCTCGATCATCCAAATCATGGCTGTTCCAAAAGTGTTTTCCAAAAGGTAACTGGACTTTCTTGTTTTTCCCCCTGAAAAACGTTTTGCTTCTCATCCAAGAAGCAAATGTTTTCAAGGAAAAAAACCCAAGGAAGTCCAGTTGCTTTTTGAAAAGCACCTTTGTTGAGTAATATCAGCCTTATCAAATATTTCCAGTTTATTTAGAAGTATAGGGTTTTCTGCCTGAGCAGGGGGTTGGACTAGATGATGTCCAAGGTCCCTTCCAACTTTATTATTATTATTATTATTATTATTATTATTATTATTATTATTATTGATAATCACACAGTCAGCCAGATTTGGCATTTTTGTCTACCTATCGAGTCCTTACCAAGGACCTGGGATAGGCAGATGTGGATGTTTAATGGTGTTACAGATATCATCCTAGGATGGAAGCAGTTCTTAGTAAGGCCGCCTTTTGCAATGGACTAATGGTGAATTTGTCAATGCCAATGGTGTTCAAGTGGTACTCCAGTTGTTTTGGGATTGCACCCAAGGCGCCTATTACTATTGGTACTACCCTTGCTTGCTTTTGCCACAGTCTTTCTATTTCTATTATTATTATTATTATTATTATTATTTAGGGGTTATGGGGGCTTCGTCCTTGTCCCTCAAAGTCCAGCCTTCATTGCCTGGCTGGGTAGGTTTTTCTGCTGTTTTGCTGGCACTCACACAAGAATCACTGACTTTAACACTGATGTACCAATATACAAATAAGATGCAAAATTAATTAGTTCTTTCATTATTACCCATATCCCAGCACATCACTGCAGTACTGCCTGCATCATACTTCTCATGATTTTGATACATTTCCATTCTTTTTATAGTTTATAGTTCTAGAATAGAGAAGAAAACCATTCCTGGAAACAGGCATTTTTGTTCTCAACAAACAGTAAACAAATCTGAGAATTGCTCTTTTTGAGCAATTGATTCTTTGTTTCCTTCCTACGGAAGGAATTTATGTGTTTATGTCTTTTATTGCTGCACTGATATAAAAAGAAATCTAACTGCAGTTTTTTTTTAGTCATCTGATAAACCATTTTATTCATAAGTGAACAGGCAACTAGCAAAACATTTACTGTATATATCTTTTAGAAGAAATGATCATCCACTTTTTTTTAAAAAAAAATAAGTTGTTCAAATTTGCAAAGAGAAAAACAATCTTGTGATTTTTTTTCTTCTTCCCCTGACCAATTTCTACTTATCTTGAAGCCATCTCTGAGAATTTTAGCATTAGCACGGTTGGAATAAAAAGTGGAAGATTAATGGAGGAGCTGTCACAAGTCAAGGTAAAAATCTTTTCATGTCTAAGGAAGTGTGAAACCCTGCTATTTTGCATCAACAGATGAAAGGAAACCACAGTTAACAATATTACTAGATCTGTTATAGACTAAGTGCTACTGGTGAACAGTAAAACACAGTGCTAGATTTAGCACTTTGCCCTTCAGGAAACAAATACTTTGTATTTCTATCACTGTTTAAATGAGGAGGCGGCTATTATCTGTTAGTTTTATGCAAGATTTCCTTTGTTGTTGAGCACCAAAATTTACAGCTTAAAATCATGGTCCTGTACAATAAAACAAAACAAAAAATCATAGGCATTTAACAATTGATATTTCCCCCCCTAGGTTTATATTTGTATCCAAACAAAACTGAGTTAAACTGGGGTAAGAAATTCACTGAGAAGTTTTCTTGGCATGTTAATAAAATATTTGTTATTTTGCACTCCTGCTTTCTAAGATTAATTCTTCTGCAAAGTTTTCTGTTTTGGGTAAAAAGGTGCACGGCATTTTTTATAATGTATACAGTTACAAAGAAGGATGTGTTATTTAGCATATATTTAATTGTACGAAATATAGCTATGAATTGCTAAGGAATATGGATGATGTAACATATTTAAATACAAAGTTGAGCCAACTGTTTGCATATTTAAGACAACTGATGTAGCTTTAGGTTAAAATATATGTGTCAAATTCTTTTTTTTTTTAAGATATATTTTAATAATTTCAATAGCAGTAACCACTGGAAAATATTTTGCAGCCTAATGTGCACTACAAACACCTTGACAGATTTATGAAATCTACATTTATCTCTTGCTATATTGATAAATATTTGGCTGTACAAATTTAGCCTATAGAAATGGTTGGGATAACACGGGCTTTATTCATATTAATATTTCCAATTTAAAAAGAAGATTCTTTTTTGCAAGGAAGTATTGTATTCCTCATGAAATTATTACTGGAACTTGAAACAATATTACACAGCCTTAGTCTAATTGCTTTGATGAAAATTAAAGTCATATTTATGTTCGCACACACTAAAATCCATCAATTTTTATGGGGCTTCATCCCAAAATGATCTTCCAAAATGTTATCAGCATCCTAAATATATTTTCTAATTCCAAGAATCCCATCATCGAAAGAGGTTTCTAGACTACAAAAGTCACACCTTTTTGAACACCTTGGTGATTTGCTTGTTAGAAGGTTGGCCTGTCTGAGATTCAAATGATAAGATCAACACTACTTTAACTCTGTTATCTAAACAGGGTCATAAATGCAATGTGTTTTCTGAGTTGTATTTCCAAGGCACTTGTGGCCCTGTTCTAAAATTTTGGCAATAAAAACACTTTAATCACATTAAATTGGATCTTTTGCCGATATGATAAGCTATGAAAAACAAAGCAAAAAATAAAATAAAATGTGATGCTTATATGTCAGTGTTGTGCCTGCCTGGACAAGCTCCTGGAGTTTTCTTGGTAACGTTTGTGGAAGTGGTTTGCCCTTTCCTCCTTCCTAGGACTGAGAGAGGTGGCTTTGGGCCTAAGGCAGAACTAGAACTCCTGATCTCCTAGTTTCTAGCCTGTTTCTTTAAAAAATAAATCCCAAGACTTAGATACAGTCCATCTAAAGAACTACACCTTCTAAGAGTGTCAAATAGCACTTGATTTCCAACAGTGAATATAATATTTGTAATTTTAAGAGGAAGAATTCTATATAGTATGGCAAGAATAGATCTGGACAAAAAATGTTTTATGAAGAAAAATGAACATTTAGAAGGGGATATACTGACTCCTGCATTGTTGTATCACTGTAATTTGCAAACCTGTAGGATAAGCAGTAGGGAACAGATTTTATCTCCTTCTTCCCACTTCAGGCTAACACATGTTACAACTAAATAGAAAAAGGTTTCTCTACCGTAGCTATTTTTTCCAATGTTTCATACCGCAGGAAAGTAGATTCTTGAGTTATGCCATGTCGTATTGCAGGGATACACTTGCATTATTTTAGAAAAATCTTATGAATTTGGCATTAGCTTTGTGAACCTGGGACATAATTCAGCTATACGAGAGTACTTTCTCTCTCATGCTTTCAGTAAAAAAGAATTCAGTGAGAATATTTTCAACCATTTATCCAATGAACTGAGTAGAAATTCAAAATGGCTCAAAGAATTTTGCAATTGGTTAGGGTTGTCATATTTAGCCATGGTTTGTCTTAACCATGATTTGTAGAACAGACTGACAAAGAGCTACACTCACAGGCTAAGCTGAATATAATATTTTACAAACCACAGTGGCTGGCTTTATAGATTGCATTAAATCAAGACAAATTAGATGACGACATAGTACAACGTGCGAAATCAGATTCTGCATCTTTTTAATAATTTATGTGCTCATATCTTGTGAAAAATAAATATGTAGATTAGACTGTCACTTGCATTGACAATTCCACTGCAAGAAGCCACAACCCTGTGAATTAACATTTTCACCCTTTTCATGAATCAACGGTCGCCAAAGAGATGCATTTCTTCCAATTCTGTGTTATGTTAGAAAATTGGTATGATTTGCACCTTGATCTGATCACCATCAATATTAGGCATTGCACTGTGTGCCAAGTCTATTCGCTCAAGTCCTGTCTCTTGACCAACAACAGGTCTCTAGAACGGCCATTGGGGGCCGTTCCAGCCTGAAGTAAAAGGCCACAATTTGAACTGGATACTTTTGGCATGGAAAGCATGCATTTTACCAGTAAAAACAGAGCTTATCTACAAAAGACAGAAAGTTGATCTAAGTAAGATTAAAAATAATATAGTACCCGGAATCAGGGAAAATCACTAATGTTACAAATACTGTATTTAAATGTATTTAAATACTGTATTTAAATTTGTAACTAATGTTACAAATACTGTAAATACAACTATTTACAGAGAGAAACTCCCCTTGATTGGACTAACTCATTAAATAAATATTGTTGCAAAGCATTTGTGTCTAATTAATTCATTTAAACTACTACTATTTAAAAGTACTGCATGTTTTCAAAAAGGCTATATGAAAATCTATTTAAAAACCAGCTTACATATGGTTACAAATGAAAATCATTATGATTCTAAGACCATGTGATCCCAAGTTAGAAATCTGGGCAAAAGAGAAAGCGAAGAGCAGACGAAGTATTAGGCTGTAGCAGTCCTCTCTAAGTTAGATTTCTAATTCTAAAGGTATCTTACAAGCATAATTCTAAATTGACATTTTTGACCCCATTTTACCATTTCGTAATTCTGGTACTTAAACTCTGTTGCATATGTAGAGATAGATTCCAAGACTGGACCTAGAGTACTATTTAATTTGGACCTGAAAATCTGTAGCAAAATTGTACAAAAACATATACTAACCAATCTGTATGTGTAAAAATGTCAGCGGCTTTGCCACTGCCATTAGTTAGCAAGTTGTTCCATATTTTATACTCTGCAAAAAAGCCAACATTATTATGCATTTATTCTTGAGTTCATGCTATTGTGGTATGACTGATGCAACCACTCAAGCAAATTATTTAGGAAGACTTCAGCCCAGCTCACAGCAGGCCGAAATTAGAGCAAGTCACTACAGAAAAGTTGCTTGAAGAACTTAATTTGCCAGTCATTTCATTTCAGACACAAGCCCTCTTTCAATCTTCTACCACTCACAATTATGGAACTTATTAACTTAGAGGACATTTAAAACGTATCAAGACATTTGAGATGTTTGCAGATGAAGACATCAGGGAGATGGGAGCAGGAAGTTCTCAACTGCTCTTCAATCTGTGCTTTAGCCTTTCAGACAGAGGCAGCGGACTCTCAAGCCACATGTCCAAATCGCTTCTGGTCTCCTGAAGACAAGGATCGAATCCACATTTGGAGAGCGGCAGACGTTCTTCTGTTGATAAATCAGTGTTGAGTAATTTAAGGGCCTGCTCATCTTTCCCGTCTGCTTCTGGCTGAATTTCAAATGCCAATTTCTTGTTGTCCCTTTTGCCATTGCACTTGTCCTTCCGCTGAACCATATGACTCTTTCTTTGCTGTTTTGGGATCCTGTGACCCTTCCACCTGCCTTCCACATTTTCACTATCGCTGTCCTCAGCATGATAACTATTTTGGCACACACTCTTCTTAAGGGAGCTTTTCATGATTCTTGGCACAGGTTTTTTCCCAACCTGACAGTTATCTAGGACTTTATTTGACCTAGATGGCAAAATTGGCTGTTTGTTTTCTAAGCAACTCACTTTTAGCGTTTCAGTGCACAACCTCAAAGAACTTCCTGAATCCAGGACTTTACCTGCTGCAGTTCGTGGGTTCTCAGAACTTTGGAGAGCTTCTTTATAGTTCTCCAAGCTTAGCCCCTGCAGGTGTTTTTCTAGTAACATCACATTTTCAATTTCCTGAATGCTGCTAGGAGGAGACGAAAATTCTTCTCCAGGTTTGGAAGTTCTCTTTATTTGTTCTTGCAGTTGTATGGCATTTAACAAAGGCACATTTTTAGCTTTGGGGAAAGCTTCTAAACTTTCCATAGTGGCTCTATCTTTTAAAGACAAATCATTCTTCTCTTTAGGAAAGTCTGTATTTGAAACAGAGTAATCTAGACCGGTGACCAGACTGGGATCATGTTGTGCAGAATCTGAATGCTGCGTGAGGATATTGGCTGCTTTACTGTATGGTGGACAGCACAGCTTTAAAGAATTATTGCCCAGGCCAGACTCAGATTCTGAATACCAAGGAAGATTAACATTCCTTGGAGAAATGCTGAAGGATGTCCCTTCCCAGTCAATGCCACTCAGCTGCAGATCAATATTTGCGGAAGGAGCCATAGGCTCCTTCAGAAAAAATTCTGTTGGTGAGATTAAAGAATTAGAAGGTTTATATTCATTTTCTGTATTTTGTGAAGCAAAAAAGAAGTTGCTTGGCTTTCCTAATGCAGTAGAAAAATCTGCAGAGCCTGATAAAAAACAGCTCTTTTTTGGAAATTTTTGCATATCAAAAACAAGCCCCAAATCAGATGTTGAACCTTGGCTGAGAATATTTTCACGCGCAGGTTGCCAGGTCAGGTCAGAAAAAGTATCTTCTACTTTGCTGTCCCCTGCTAAGCATTCTTTCTCTTTAGTTTTTTTCTTACCTAAAGCAGCAAAATAAATAAATAAATAAAAATTAGGAACATCTTGTTAAAAACAATTTTTCAAAATTGGAGATGAAGTTAAGGAAGCAGCGTGGTTTTGGTTTTGTAATCAGGCAATTGTAAGTCAAATGGTTTCATTTAAATCTTATTAGGGTGCAGAAAATTCTATAGAACAACTGGCAATTTGACGAGCATACAATGACTATTTAAGATAGAAAACACAGTAAAACAAAACATGCGATGTTTTCAGCTTACTTTTCTTTTTTTCCCTGCCAATTTTCAACTTCTCCATTTGATACAAAGCAACCACTTCAGGATAGGCGGCCTCAAATAGAGTTGACTCTTCTATTGTTATTAGAAAGGGATCTGCAGACTGATCCTCAGTTGCAGCAGAATAATGATCTGGAACAATGAAGCAGAGAAACATACTTTTACTAGATAATTACAGATTATTCTCTCAATTACTATGCTCTTTCATACTCACTCCTTTAGAAAAAGGAACATATAAAATAACTTTGGGATTGGAATCTGTATCCTGCAGAACCAATTGAAGCTCCCATGCCTAACCCTTACTCCTTCTTAATTTGCACACAATCCACAAATATCTGTTCCTGTGTTTTGACAAATTCTTCACAGTCATATTTGTGCACCCTACCTACAGTATGATGGAAGCCTGACTTCACCTTATGAGAAATTGTAATGTAACTGTTCAATGTACAGGGCATGCAATGTACATCCGGAAGACCGAGCAAAAGAAAATTTCATTTTAAAACTATCCTTTTCCATTCGCTATGTGAAATTTTCATATAAAAAGTCAAATCAAATCATTCGTGGTCAGCTGGCAGATGCTCTCAAGGATTTTAGAAGGAAAAAATTCCCAGTTCTGTCTGAAGATATTTAGGACTGAACCTGGGGTTACTAGGCTACAGAAACCTTGTACCAAGAAAGGGGCAAAGTCAGAATGCCGGCATGAATTTAATTTCAAAGCAATAATTTTATGGAGAACACAGATTCCCAAGTTTGACATTGTTTTTTTAAAATTATAGTTTCATTTATTATTTACACATTGTTAAGCAGATCTTGTGTATTTGCTTACCTCTATCCCATCTTTCTTATTTTAACAAAGAACTCAAAGCGGCGAACATATTAAAAATACACTTTCCTCCTCATTTTGCCACAACAATTTACTCTGTGAGGTGAGTTATGCTGAGAGTGTGTGACTGGCCCAAAGTCAAACAGCTGCCTTTCATGGCTAAGGCAGGTACTTGAATTCACGGGCTCCTGCTTGGCGCCTTAACCACTAGATCAAATTGGCTCTCATGTATACAGGTAGTCCTTGACCTACGACCACAATTAAGCCCAAAATTTATGCTGCTAAGTGAGACGTTTGTTAAGTGAATTTTGCCCCCTTTTATGACCTTTCTTGTTACAGTTAAGTGAATCACTGCAGTTGTTAAGTTAGTAACATGGTTGTTAAGTGAATCTGCACCAGATGGCAAGCATCCAAATTTTGATCACCTGACCGTGGGGATGCTGCAACAGCTGTAAGCGTGAAAAATGGCTATAAGTCACTTCCTTCAGTGATGTTGTAACTTTAAATGGTCACTAAACAAACGACTGTAAGTCGAGGACTACCGGTACTATACATGAAGAAGTGTTATATCTCTACTTCTCAACATGCCCACCTCTTAAGAGATTGCTTACTCCTGTTTTAAACTGCACTGGAAAGTACCCTTCCAGTATGCCCAGTAAGGAGTACTAACCTGGCTTTTGCCACGCAATTTCAAAACAGGGAATTCCATTTCTAATCCGTGTCTTGATTATCCTGTAGAAACAAAAGTTAAGAAAATCCTAGTATTTTTAAAGACAAGGTGGAAAAGTGGAAGTCAGACATTTAAGAACTAAGAAGCCACCATGTTTGACCATCCAGGAGATAAGGGCTGTTTCCAAGGTTCTTTAACATTTTCTGGCTATTCCCACGAGCTGGAGTACTGTAACATTGTACGGGGAAAACATGTACTATTTCTCTTTGTCTCCTGATCAACCCTCTGTCATAACCATGATGACTGTATGGTTGTAGCAAGGTGTGTCACCAAGCATGAGAGAGAATCATAGAGAAAAGGTTCCCCTATGCCTGGTTTGCGTAGGATGTCCTTAGAAACAGGGCAGCAATGCGATTATTATCTTTGCATTATTCAGTGTTGATAACTTAAAACATGACTACCACTAACTCGCCCGTCCTTCCACTGCAAGTGTCACTTAAGAGTACCTCAGATCAGAGTTCCACAGGGAATGGATGATAGCCACAACCCACACATTCAGGATGATTATCTATGTTAGTTCACATGGCCAAGCAGGATAAATATGAGTCGCACTTTATGTTTTCTTACATAGATAGAGCCGTGGTGGCGCAGGGGGTTAGAATGCAGTAGTACAGGCTGACTCTGCCGACTGCCAGTAGTTCAAGGCTGACTCAGCTTTCCATTCTCCTGACATCGTATGAAGACCCAGACTTTGGGGGGCAATATGCTGCTTAAAGAGGGCTGTACAGCACCGTATGTAAGTCTATGTGTTGTTGTTAATTGCGAAGTCGTGTCCGACCCATCGCGACCCCATGGACAACGTTCCTCCAGGCCTTCCTGTCCTCTACCAACTTCTGGAGTCCATTTAAGTTCACGCCTACTGCTACAGTGACTCCATCCAGCCACCTCATTCTCTGTCGTCCCCTTCTTCTATTGCCCTCAATCTTTCCCAGCATCAGGCCCTTCTCCAGTGAGCCCTTCCTTCTCATTAGGTGGCCAAAGTATTTGAGTTTCAACTTCAGGATCTGGCCTTCTAAAGAGCAGTCAGGGTTGATCTCTTCTAGGACTGACCGGTTTGAACGCCTTGCAGTCCAAGGGACTCGCAGGAGTCTTCTCCAGCACCATAGTTCAAAGGCCTCAATTCTTTGTCGCTCAGCCTTTCTAAGTGCTATTGCTATTGCTAAATCTGCCTTCTTCAGGTTTCCATCCTCCTGACTTGTCGTATGAGGACCCAGATTGTTGGCCTAATGTGCTAACTCTGTAAACCGCTTAGAGAGGGCTGTAAAGCACTGTGAACCGGTATGTAAGTCTAAGTGCTATTGCTGTTACTATTGCTATCTGAAGAGCTTCTTTGAGGTTCCCCTAGACGTACTTTCCGGCTCAGTCTATCTCGCTGTTGGGATCACTGCGGACATCAACCTTTATCTTGCTGTTCTTTAGCAGTCTTTGGAAAATGGGCCAGAATCCAAAAACTCATGCTGATACTGTAGAATTTCTAATCTTCGAACTGTGTACTATAATCCTCCGTGGTTTCAAATGCTGTTTTGAATTGTGGAATATTTTTTTCTCTTGAATCTATGTAATGTATTTCAACAGACTTAAAAACAGACACACCGGGGATTCTTAGCTATATCAACAGCATGTTAACTCCACAGGTGGCATTCCTGGACTAATGCAACAACCAACACCAAAGGGAGAGATGGCTTTAAGAACTAATTATAGAACTAATTACCTCACTGGCTGTGTTCAAAGCACAGTTAAACAGACATCTGTCAAAGTGCTTTCATTTGGACTCCTGCCCTGATCAGCAGGTTGATGGCCTACATAATTCCTTCTAATGTTCAATGTTTGTTACTGAAAAATGCAGAATCAGGAGGCACAGAACAAAAATGTTTTCCACTTCCAGGGACAGATATAAAGCAAAACAAAGGGTGAAATCTAATTAAATTATAAATCGGGTTACCGCAGGGCCTGCAGATGCTTTGGATCAGTATAACCAGACTTCTTTCTGTTCATGTCATAGTAAGTCAGAAGGCTACACAATTTCTCACAGGCATACTGCTCGGTCCAGTTCATTTTCTTGACAGCAAACCTCTATTTGAAACATGTTGGGAAATTACAAATACAACACAGATGAAAATATCTACTGAACAGCAGCAGCACTGATTCTCCCCAAAGAGTTGACGCATTTAGTTTGAAATGTCACGAACTTTTAAAAAATGCCATAAGGACAGAACAGTCACCTTAAAGAAATTTCTAAGCCAAGTAGGCATAGAATACAAAGCAGGGGAAAACAAGAGGGCTGTCTGAAGACAACCAGACTGTAAAATCCACTGAAGTGCTGTTTCCAATCTTGTGCTCTTTATATTGGTCACAACAGTCAATGAAGGTAGGAATGATAGCAGCCCAACATCAGAAAATCTCAGTTGGGGGAAAGCTATTATCTGCACTGGACAGCTTTCAGGCTGGCTGAAAACTTTGTCTTCTAACCTTCATTCTATTCAGGTTAGGCTAAAAACTGGTGGCATCCAGAGCCCTTATACATACATACATACATACATACATACATACATACATACATATTTAGATTTTTGCTGACAAAGAGTTAATGGGAGACTAGTATCGCTATTAAGCTATAAGTAATCATAACAGTAGACCGGGTGCTCTATTAGACATGTACTATGTATCCTCCCTGGTTTCGGCTGACAGAAGTGAGGAGAACCTGTGGCCTAGATGTTAATACAGCTGCCTAACATGCAAGCTGCCCAGGTTCAAATCTCGGAAGGGTATGGCTAGCTAATGAGAGCCAAATAGCTCAAAATAGCTATACTAGTCTCCCTTTAACTCTTTGTCAGCAAAAATCTAAATTTATAGTTTATCGCAGTAGCGACTTGAGTCTGCAAAACGCTCCTAGATTGGGGCTGAAAGGCAAAAGCAATCATAACAGTAGACCGGGTGCTCTAGTAGAACTTACTATATATATATGTGTGTGTGTGCGTGTGTATGTATGTATACATATATGTATATATAAGAGCTCTGGATGCCACCATTTTTAGTCATGTGTGTGTGTATGTATACACACACACCCACACACATATACATGTATGTATGTATATATAAGGGCTCTGGATGCCACCAGTTTTTAGCCTAACCTGAATAGAATGAAGGTTAGAAGACAAAGTTTTCAGCCAGCCTGAAGCTCTCCAGTGCAGATAATAGCTTTTCCCCAACCGAGATTTCCTGATGTTGGGATGTGTGTGTGTGTGTGTGTGTGTGTGTATACTAAAAACTGGTGGCATCCAGACCTGCAAATATCGTATCTGGTTATTTAGCTGAAACTGAGGATATTGACATACCTCAGTCTAATTCCATCAGCACAAAGCATAGCAGTTACATCTCTGCTTCTTTATGCGGTAGAACAGCATGCAATTCTACACTGAAAGCAATTTCCAAGAAAGGGATCAGCTGCCCTTCAATGCATGTTTTAAAGCAGAGGCTGTACAATCATCTCTTGGGGATGTTTTAATTTGGTTTCCTTTACCAAGAGAAGGTTGGGCTTAATGGACTAAACTGTATTCAATATTGAGAACAAGGTATAGTGTCTTAATACATACTTGAAAAGATAATAAATTTGGCCTTTGGCACTCATTTAATTTCACTGGTTTGTCTTTGCTGATGAGATACTCTTGGATAACCTTAGCAAAGAAAAGGAAAAATAAGGCATTCATTATCTGTCTCATTTATACAATAAGATACTTGAGGGAGATAGCTATAGGATAAGTGCATACATGACTTGTAAAATTACCTCAGGAAAGGGAAAACCTTCACATGCCATGGCTTTTCTGTAAATAAAATGCACACATCTCAGATCTGTGAATGGCAAAGAAGTCTTCTTTAAGCAATTCAGAGCAAATTATATGAAAACACACCTACTTTTTAATACCTTCCTCCACTAAGCTTGGTTGCTGCTTTGACTCAGAAGAGTGCCAGTCACAGGGGCAGCAGTAGTCAGCATCCTGGGGCTCACAGTATCCTACACTGCCACAGATCTGACATCCTCTGTCCTCATGATCTTTATAAGAACCTACAAGAAAAAGAAAAGAGGAATACAGGCTAAACGTTTTTCTTAAAGAGACAAACCTGTCCCATTTTTGTGCATAATGTATATATAATTTATATGATCTATGTATAATGACAGAACTGGCAAAAAATGGAGTAAAACTTTCCTTGTGCAAGCAAAAGAAATTAAGACATATTTATTTATTTGGCCTATAATCCAGTTTGATTTAGGGTGGGCTACATAGTGCTTTCTCCTCCTTCCCCCCCGCCCAATAACTCTTCTATGAGGTAGGTGAGATTGAGGGAAAATAACTGGCCAAAAACCCTCAGTGACTTCCCTGGCTGAGGGTAGCCTAGCCATTGATCACCTACTCTTAGTCTAATAACTGTACCATTACACTATACTACACTGTTTATGGGAGCAAAATATTATCAATTAAGCCAAAACCTTTCAGTTTAATGTTCAAGTGGGTTCACATAATGGCTTGCTTGATTTGTGTTTAGATGCTGTTGAACTCAGCCACTGTAAATCATGCTTTAGGCTAGGGCATTTATTCTCCCAGACTTTTTGAAACAGTTACTAATGAACAGCCATCTTTCTGATGTGCATATGGACTATATGACTAAATACAATAATTGTATTAAAAAGTATATTTAAAATAAAAGGGTTGTATTGGTCGTTGTTCTGAGTTCCTTTGCTTTCTGAAGTAAAAGTCTTACCATACTTATCGAAGTATTCAAATAAACATGTGCTTCATTCAAATATATGGGTTAGCAATGAGTTATTTCATACATGAGATTCAACAAATTATGATTAAGAAGATAATGGCTCAGAGTAGTGTGAAAATCCAAGTAATAATTCAGATAATTAAAAGAGAAAATTTAGTTTTTCTGCAGAAGTATCTGAATATTATCAATTAAAGACTCAGGAAACTTTTTTGTAACATAATTTAATCTACAGTTTTGTACTATTTGAAGTCCCTGCATGCAGCATCTAGATAATTTATTATTTCTTTTTCTAGTCTGAGGGAAATAGTTTATTCTTTTACCTGAAACTGATTTGTGCTTGCTCTAAATGAGAGAAGAGAATTCACTTATCCAAACTAGATGTTTATTTTTGTAGTTTCATGCCATTTTAGCATTACAAGTCTTATTAATTCATAATTCTACTGTATGTACAGTAGGCATGAAACTATAGCTTATTGTTGATTATGCAGGAGCCCAATAGTTTGCTGTAGCATCTGACAGTATATAAAGTCCAAATCAATTCTACCACACGGATCTCCTTTGACCACGGCCTGTAATTTTTCTTTTCAGAAGACAGGATATAGTGATCACAGCTCATTATAATGATAAACTATCAGTCTTTATATACCAGGGTGCCCAATTCAAAAGGAGACTTCAATACACAGAATCTTTTTTCTGAAGCTAGGAACTGACTCACCTAGATGATGGCACACAGAACAGTGAAGTGGTTTTTTAGCTGTTGATACTGGGACATCACCAGATTGCAAATGGTCTTTCCAGGACTCAAATCTAAAACAGTATTGAAATGGTGATGAATATATAGCGCTGAAAAATAATGCTGTCTATACACATGATGTACATACATGCACACATTATAAATCTGAATCATGCAAAGGATTTGCTTCTTGGAAGAAAACGTAAAGGGGAAAATAGGAGACACAATTTAAAAATAACATAAAACATACCTTTGCAGTAAACTCTGTCCTTTTAAAGTTTTGATCAACTTTAAAACCTGTTCTTTTCCTACTCCAGGAACTCCCTTTGAGAACCAAGAGAACAAGCATTTTGACAGAGTTTAGATAAATGTATAAAATATACACTATAGTTTCAAAACTGCCATGGGTTTCAATCAAGCTATGAAATAAATAATTGGGCAAACATTATTAAGACATATGGTGGTTTTGGTGAATACTTTCTATAGTATTCAAAGTAAAATATCACTTCATGAATGGGTGGCCACATAAGTCAAATAAAGAAATGAATTGCCAATTATTTATGCTACATTATCCTTAGCTGTATCGTGCTGAGAAAATGGTCAGCTTTTAACAGGATAACTGGTTTTTTTAAAAAAGTTGGTTTACAGATACATGGACTGTGAAAATTAGTAAGTATGCCTTTTCCTGAAAATTTGAAATGCAGGAGTCAAAATGACATAAGAGCAGAGACAAACCACTTCAGCAGACCAGACAAGCAGAAGTGAGTCTGGGACTAGAATGGTCAGGTTATATAAACAATGTGAAGAGCATTTATACGCATCTGAAAGTAAAAGTGCTAAATTCAGAGGAAAATGGTGGTCTGCTATATCCCCCAACTGTAATCAGAGTGATATGCAAAGAATCTAAAGCATTTCTTTGCCCTTAAATGCGAGGACCATCTGTGATTTTAAGCAGGAGTAGAGGGAAAAAAGCAACTATAGTATGATTGGGAAGACAGAGGGATAAGCAATGCCTGAGGAAAAATTCTCCATGAGTACTTTGTGTGAGAAGGGAGGGGAGGACACAGGGAGTTTGCTGGGAAGCTTGTATGGATAAAGTCAATGAAGAAATGGTGGACCCTATGCTAATCCCTTTGCATTTCCTTCCACATCTGGCTGAAGCCACTTATGTGCCTGCTGGAGAGGGGCAGGGGGAGGGGAATGAAGGAAGGAAGGAAGGAAGGAAGGAAGATTTCCGATGCTCATGGCCAACTTCCCACAAGGAAACTCAATCAGAAAACAGACAGAAGTTGGGCAGTGCTCCTGCCTCCACTGATTTTTTGCCCACCATTCTGTTTCTCTGTTAAGATGAGGAAATATCTCTGAAATAATGACCCAAGAGGTCACTGGTTATATTTCTCACTAAATCCAGGGAACAAACCAGTATCTGCAGAGTGTGCACAAGTCAGTTATAACCCACTGGATGTCCTTAGAAGATTCAATAGCAAGCAAATGCAACAACAAACAAGAAAACCCTACCACCAAATAAATAAAACATGGACTAACTAAAAAAATTATATTGCTTCACACCAAAGAATATAATTGCAGCTGAGTTTGACTGCAAGCTATCAGTACCATAGGAGATTGTTTTTGGAAATATGTGCTACCCTATTTCTTTAAGGTACTTTAAGGTGGCTCACATCAAAAGCATGTGACAAATGGCTCTCCTTTACATACTGCTGAAATAATATTTTATAGTCAGCATGACTAATGCTGTGGTATAATGGAAGTTGCAGCCCAACAATCTTGTAAGGGCTCACCTCTGGCTTAGATGGTTTACCTTTCATTTTATATTCACAAAAAAACTCTGTAAAGCAGGTCAGTTTGAAAGACAGTGAGTCCTAGCTCTAGAGAAACTTAAAAGAAGAAAGGGCAAACATGCAAAAAATAACACAGACATTCAAGGGGAAAGCAAATACTGTCCCACAAAAGCACACTGATATAAGAATGATATATTGCCACAACCCCAGTGCCATCAGTTACACTGTGACAGGGTCAAGGTAAGATGCCTTTTAAAAAAGAATGTGCAAAGAATGATTATAGCAAGAAATATTCTTATGTAACCAGTTGATTGTGTTGCTGAAACAGTTTTAAACTGGGGCGCTCTTCTGGGATTGCTAAGAAACCTAAACCAAATTGGCCTAGGGTAAAGGAAGGACAAAGATATTGTGAAATGAACATCCGGCAGCTAAGCGCTAAAAAAAATGTAATTGAAGCAGATGTGTCAACTTAACAAAAACACATACTGGGAAGGCTGCTTTTATCAACTCATCCTTTCATCTGGAAAAAAAAGACAGAAGGATTAGGGTTAAACATCCCTTCACATGGAAGAAAACCCAGACAGAATCTAGCAGGAAGCTTTGCCAAAACCTAATTTCTTCCACAAAGAAACCGAGATTCTTGATTTGTGGTTAACAGAAGGTTTCAGATCCAGTCATTCTCCCTTCTGAAAGCATGGAATCACTTTCAAGCAAGTGTCCTTGGCATGAAAAAAAACCATGGTGGCTAGAAAAATAAATCTATTGTACAGGAAACCCGCATAAGAAAACATTTAATGTAGTAGAGTAAAACGATTCTAGAACCTCTTCTCCTTCATGATTTTTGGTTTATATTTATGGTTTTAAGAGATGTATGGGCTATGTTGTTTTATTGGTTGTTTTACTTGTTGGTTGGGAGCTGCCCAGAGTATGATATAGGATAGGTAGTTATCTAAATATTTTAAATAAACAATTACACTAGTAACAGGTTTTATTGTCTGCCTGCCTGCCTGCCTGCCTGCCTGCTTATCTATCTATCTATCTATCTATCTATCTATCTATCTATCTATCTATCTATCTATCTATCTATCTATCTATCTATCTATCTATCTATCTATCTATCTATCTATCTATCTATCTATCTATTATCTATCTAATCTATCTATCTATCCATCCATCCATCCATCCATCCATCCATCCATCCATCCATCCATCCATCTATCTATCTATTCCATCCACCTACCTACCTACCCACCTACCTAAATTAGCAATATAAACATTAATGTGATTGTTTGTGTGATTGTTCAGTTACCTTAGGAAGATAATCACAGCCAAGCAGAATTGCTAATCCGATCAGAGATTCTCTGCTGCAGCCTAGTTTCTCTTCAATATCAGATATCAAGTAGCAGTCAACATGTGGGTCCTGTACAGAATAGAGTAGGATGGTGATGCTCCCCCTTAAATGTTTCATCATTTTTCATATGTTTACTAGCGATACCGCAACCATTACTGAATAAGTTTGAAAATACATGTTCTAAGGAAAACTGCATCTTGACAAACTATGATTTGCAGACATTATGGTGCCTTTAAAGAGGAGCTCAATATCGAAAATTTTCTCAGGATCCATTCAAGCAATCTAGGATGAACAAGCTCAGTGTTTCACAATCCTTCTGAGAAAAGGCACACAAAGTAATCACAAATATGTCTATTCAAAATTCAGTCCCACTGATCTGAAAACATATATCCAAGAGTATTTAATATTATAGTTACAAAGAGTAAAGAGCAGTGGCATGGGGAGTGAGGTCAAAATATTTTTCTGAGTAAGACAAAGGCTATCAGAGACTCAGGTGTAGCAAAACTGACTTGTTAGATTACAGAAAGGATAATAACTATATTTATTAATGACTGGAAAACCCTTATAGGACGTTTTGCTGTAAAAAGAAAAAAAATGATATTGTGTGATTCATGGGTTTGATTAGAATGTGTAGACTATGGAAAGAAAGAAATTTTGCTGTAATTTTAGAGTGAATAAAATATAAATGTACTTGTAACAGCTATTAAGACGAATGGAAGCCACTTCTTTATAACTTTTTGTTTTCCTTTCCTTTCCTTTTTCCCCCTTTTCCTTCCTTCTTGTCTCTATTCTGCTTTGTACTTTCGCCCCACTTACTTATCACTTTCCTTTCCTTGCTCTTCTCTTTCAAAATGTGTATTGCTTATTCTTTAAAAAATAATTTAATAAAAAATACACTTCCCCCCAAAAAAGTAGCACGGATCAAAAAATGCCTAGTAAATTACCTTGACGTTCATGGTAAAATTTCGATAAACTGTTTGAGCGCCATAAAGGAAGATGTCTCCATCATTGGTGATGCACCCATCCACATAGCCATTTGCATTCAGATAGGCACACATGGCCTCTGCTTCTCCAGCTGCTTGAATCCATGGCATTCCCAAGCACTCCAGCAGCTCAAGGCACTGAAAAGGGAAAAATCCCATTGGAAGAAGCAATGAGAAATACCATTGGGATGAACAATTCATGGCTGCTTTTCTGCTCCCTTTCTAATAATGTTTGAGGTAGCCAAGACCACGTTGGTACGGTTTCTTGATAACTTTCAATGGCAAAATGCGTTAAGATTGGGACAGGCTATATAGGTAGTCCTCAGCTTACGGCCACATGAGCCCAACATTTAGGTTGCTAAGTGAGAAATTTGTTTTACGACTTTTCTTGCCATATTGGTTAAGTGAATCATTGTTAAATTAGTAAGATGGTTGTTAAGCGAATCTGGCTTCCCCATTGACTTTGCTTGTCAGGTCACAAAAGGCCCGGGACACTGCAGCCATCATAAATATGAGTCAGTTGGCAAGCATTCAAATGTAAATCATGTGACCATGGGGATGCTGCAATGGTTGTAAGTGTGAAAAATGTTCATAAGACACTTTTCTCAGTTCCGTTGTAACTTCGAACTTTGATCACTAAGCAAACTGTTGTAAGTCGAGGACTACCTGTACTCCACTTATAAGGTATAGAGTCACTTATGCAGTAAGAAGGTGGTGTATAACTTTGATAAATAAATCTAAAATGTGAAGATATATTCCCCTAAAACCCGCTGAGGTAAAACCCGCTAAGGCAGTGGTTCTCAACCTTCCTAATGCCGCGACCCTTTAATACAGTTCCTCATGTTGTGGTGACCCCCAACCCCCCATCCAGCTTGTCCCGGCGCCCGTCCGAGCCGCCTGGGGGGCAGCAGGAGGAAGAAGGGGAGGAGGAAGAGGAGGGAAAGGAGATAGAGGACCGGTGTCTTGGTTCCTAAGACCATCGGAAATATGTGTTTTCAGATGGTCTTAGGCGACCCCTGTGAAAGGGTCGTTCGACCCCCAAAGGGGTCACGACCCACAGGTTGAGAACCACTGCGCTAAGGTAAAGCCAGCTGAGGTAAAACCCATTGAGGTAAAACCCGCTGAGGTAATCCTTTGAACATTCTTCTTACATACTACCGTAATATAAAATAGGCAATCCCTGCAGCCAAAGAAAATCCTTGACCAGCAGAGAACTTCAGGTTTCGAAACCTACTGAAACATAAGCCACCAGCCTTGATGAAGCAGGCAGGAGAGCAGCATGTGTCCAATTAATCCCACCGGATTGCTCTCAAGCAACACAAAGTCTTTAAAAATTGGCATTGGTTCAATAAAACATATTAAATATTGATGCCTTCTACTGTATGAACCCGATAACTGGCCGTATTCAGCATCCTGTAAACATAACCCACTGTGATAGCTTGCCTCTTTCAAAATAGATTTGAAACGGGATCTCCCTTTTTTTGCAATCCCAGGCTTTTTCGATGGGCCAAAGCGAGCTTCTATTCTCTTCTTCACTGTGCTGGTTTTCAGTTTTGGGAGATCTCCCTCCGTGACAAACACCAGATGGACCCCCATCAGTGTTAAAGAAGAGACGCGATAATAAAGATTCCTGCGGCAAGAGAGTGAAGTTAAATAGTATACATTATACCCCTCATCTTACATCTCAATAATCAGTTGATTTATTCCCATGCCTAAAATATTGACATTTTCTCCAAAACTATCAATATAAGGAAACTCTGTGTATTCTTGGCTCCCACTGTATCTCCCTCAAAATCATTCTTTTAATTAGAAAACAATTTAAAAGATAAAGATATCAATGACATGTGCCTCACAAATTCTCAAAGATGGTATGAGATAGTTCATGGCTCTTATTTAATCCACATTGTAAATCCTAACAGCATTTGCAGAGAATGCCCAAGTCCATGCAAAATGAGCATTAGCATATGCAGAATTCTTTCTATGAGCACTCAGTCATCTTCTTCGGGGCCTCTTACAGTGAAATTAATTCATTATTCCCCAGATTGAAATTATACCATGCCTTATATCTTATATTTTGTAAAGCACCCAAGAGAAGTAATATATCTTATATATCAGTACCTTGTTATCACAAGCATTGTACCTACCTAAGATGCGGGTTTGTGACTATTCCCACCATCTTCTTAACTGTCTGTGCTTCACACACCCAGAGACTTAAATCAACAGCTAATGTTTTTCCTTTAAGACTGCAGAGAGGGACATGTTGCTTGATAGGTTCCAGGATCTGCCACAGGCTAGTTACTCCCATGGTTCCAAATATTCAGATGCACTGCCTGCAAAGATCAAGATGGAGGGATGGATGGATGGCTGCCACAGAAACGATTTAAGACAGCTAAACCAACCACAAACTCTCCAAACATCAAACAATATTGACCCTCCAATACATCCCAATCTGACACATGCTTGTTATAACATTATAGGCATACTCCTTATGTCAGGGGTTTTCAAACTTGGCCCTTTTAGGACTTGTGGACTTCAACTCCCAGAATTCCTCAGCCAGGCAATGCCTTTATTCTGTCCCTATCCCACAAAAGGATGGCGGCAAAGACTGAAAATATGAAACCTAGACTACTGATAATGCCTATTTTCAAAGGGTGAAAAACCAATCTGATCGCAAAGAAAATCTTCCTCTTCCGTAGGATTCAAAGATTCAAATACCATCCCTCATAAGACATTAATTATTATTAATCCCTCTAAGATTTTTTTTTAGCAATTACTTGGCAACTGCTACTAACTTAAAAAATAAACTTAGTAGATCAAAATGAAAGAAGTTATTGCAATCATCTTTTCTACACTATCTAAAACTGTATTCCAGAAATTGCTATTTCCTGCCTGCATTAGTTTTTTATTCATAATTCTAATATTACAACTGCATTGTTATTTTAAAATCTAGACGAGAGCATGCCAATTTTGATCTAGGCTAGTTTGGTCTAGTGGTTAAGGAGCTGGCCTGGAAACCCGGAGAATGTGAGATCTAATTCCCTCCCTTAAAAATGAAAGCCAACTGGGTGACTTTGGGCCAGTCACTCCCTCAGCCCACCCCAGCCCAGCCCACAGGGTTATTATTGTCATCAGGAAAAAAAAGGAGGAAGGAAAGTTATGTATTTTTTACCAGCCTGAGTTACTTATAAAGTAATAAAGCTGGGATAAAAATCAAATACATAAAAATACATGCTATTTTTACTCTTTAAATTAGTTTCTCCCCCTAAATTTTGATTTTTAAACAGAATCCAGTGTATATTTACTTAGAAGCAGTGTACTTTTTTCAAAAGAGATTTGTATGTGGAGCAAAATTACCTACAGATTACCACCCTGCCCTGGAATATTTCCTTCTATAAGCCGCTTAGAAAGGGCTGTAAAGCACTGCCAAGTGGTATATAAGTCTAAGTGCTATTGCTATTCTGCAGGTTTTTATTTCTGACTCTTTCTTTCCTTCTTCAATTTTTTCCCCTTTAATCATGATTCATCCTTCCCTTAATTTGTTTTAATTTTATTCCTAATTTAATTCAATCACATCTTTTTTTCTTAACTGTGTTAAGAGTACTGACAATATTGTTTCCAAATATCAGACAAATTAGATTAGATTAGATAACCTTTATTCTCATTTTTTCCTGTGGGCACAATGGCACACATTAAAAATGAAATTTAGTTGCTTCCTCTCAAAGTGTACACATACATAACACACATTTAAAATATACTACATACAACACATATATAGACCTACACCCGTACTTATAAGTAACATATAAATATTATTCACTGACCATCTTGAATACATAACGGAAGGAGGAAGCTTTAGAGTTCACAAGGTTAATACTGTATGGAACAAAGCTATGCCTGAATCTGGATGTTCGGCTTCGGATACCACAGAGCCTCCTCCCAGAAGGTAACAAGGAAAACAGGTCGTGAAGAGGATGTGTAGTGTCGCAGACAATCTTGCAGACCCTGCTCAAGGAATGCTTATGTGCTATGTCCTGGATGGAAGGGAGGGAACTGCCAATGATCTTTTCGGCCATCCTCACCACTCTCTGCACTGCCTTCCTGTCTGAAGCAGTGATGCTTCTAAACCAGACTGTGATGCTGTATGACAGGATGCTCTCGATCGTCCCTCTGTAGAAAGTGGTAAGGATAGGAGAAGGAAGATGTGCTTTTCTCATGCGACGCAGAAAATGCAGGCGCTGCTGTGCCCGCTTCACCAGTGTCTCGCTGTTGAGCGACCAAGCCAGCCTACTCGTTAGCTGCACACCCAGGAACTTGATGCTGGTAACCATCTCCACAGGTGAATCATTAATGCACAGAGAAGTGTGGCTGTGCCTGCCTTTTCTGAAATCGACAATGATCTCTTTGGTTTTTCCAGTATTTAAAACTAGGCTGTTTTCCTTACACCAGTTCACCAAACCCTCAACCTCCTTGCGGCAAGCACCCTCATTGTCGTCATGAATAAGGCCCACTACTGCTGTATCATCTGCGAACTTCACAATATAGTTGGTGGCAAACCTAGCACTACAGTCCTGGGTCAACAGGGTGAACAGCAGCGGACTTAGGATGCAGCCCTGAGGAGAACCTGTGCTCAAGAAAATGGTGTTAGAAATTTTTGTTCCAGCTCGCACATATTGGGGCCTGTTAGTAAGAAAATTAATTCATGTACTGTTTCTTCTTCAATTCTCCCTAGAGAAGACAGTTGGAAGTGCAATTTATAGGACTGTAATGTACATTGGATTTAGTTTCCAAAAGATGCCTGGGCTTTCAGGGAAAGATAAACCAGCAGATGCTTTAAGAGTGTTGCAGACAAGTGTCACATGCTCCTGAGCACTCTGTCAATCTAAAGAATTGTAAAATCCTAACAATTTTTTTTAAAATAAAAAAACAAAACAAAAATGGGAGCAGTGCCATCTAATGGACACCTACATGTACAGTATTATATCTACAAGAGGAAATATATCTATGCTATAATTCTCAGCCAGTGGTTGGGCTACTGGAGTCATGGGAGTCACAGTACTGTAGCCTAATATTTTTGAATGATACTAGGCTGCATTATAGCAAGGAAGAAATAGATTGACCATAATTCCAAAGAGTCTATTTAGAATCATCATCATCAACAACAACAAAACTACCTTTACCTGGTTTACCAATTTACATAATTTCACAATAACTATTCAGGATTTTTCACCATTAAGCCATACTAATTTTATTAACTGATTGCATTACGGTTGCCTTATAATTAAGCACATTTTACTTAATAATGTGGGTTCTTTTCAGAATTAACCAGAGTCCACTTGGTCCAGTAATGAGTAGAAAACAAATGCTCATTTTTTCTGAATATTTCTAGCAACTCAACCATATATATCCACTAGTGAGAGATGATGGGAGATGCAATTATACCATATTCATCCCTACTTTAATCACTCAGAGATCCAACAGTGGATTCCTACATTATCTTGCCCATCTTTTCCTTTCTTTTGCACATACACAGAAAATGTTGTCTCTTGCTATGATTTATATCTGCATACTCTCACAGTGTTAATCATCACAGTGTCTCCAGAATGAATTGTGCACAAGACCTATCTCCAATTGCTTTCTGCTGGCTTAGTAGAATAGCTGTTTAAGACACATCTTATGATTGCAGGGCACCAAGAATCTGGCAGTGCAAAATCCTGTAATTTTTAACAAAAGCGACTCCAAATGTCTTCAGTAATCTCTAATAATAAGTGAATTTATACAGCAGTAATACCTACATCTACTCAAACGTAAGCTCCAAGGATTGCAATATAATAGACAACAAATGTAAGAATAATCACTGAGAAGCAAGCTGTATAGGTTTGTACTTCTGTGCATAGGTTTCTACTTTACCAGATTAAAATGGGACTTCAGTTAATATCTTACACTATTTTCTCAAGTCATTGCCAACATGCAACTAGCTGATAATGCCAGAAAAAGTCAGATATTTAGAAGAATATGGAATGAAACATCAGGACTGAGAGATAGTGATTTAAATCCTCAACCCCCCCTATAGAATGGCTTTTATCCTATCACTCTTGAAGAACCTAACAAATTTCACAAGCTTATGATAAAGAGAGAGAGAGAGAGATCTAAAGAATTAGAAATAGCCAAAACTTTGGGGTTGGGGGGGGGGAATGGGTGTGTGGAGGGCACTGAGGAAACTTATTCTAGTGATATATACACACTCTTCTTAGAAAAAACTTAATTTGTACTGGTAAATCAGCATTCACAACTTAAAAGAAATTATACGAAAGACTTCATGTAGGAGGCAATGCCAAAACCTCCTTTTTCCTTTTACATTTTTCAAATTGTTCAGTTTCAAAGCCTTTTCTAAAACCAAGCACAAAAGTTAGGAATCTAATACTTTTAGCTAAGTGCAAAGTTTCTTTTATCTCAGGAGTTAACGGAACTATCGAAAATAGAATAACATTGAAGTCTTCTTTAAGTGACAAATTTCTCAACTTCAGAGTTTCTCTTCCTTGTGCTATTCACATCCTGATCTTGTTTATCCTGCAGATGGCATTAAAATCTATAAGCTTTTTTTCCCTAAACTAATTAACTTTCCTAGGTAGCCATAGTGATTCATTTTGTCTAAATTTCAAGAGACTATTACATAGTTGTGAAAATAACAGCACATCAGCATTTGAAACTTTTAGACTTCAGTCTTATGCATGTTTTTCTTTGAACAAGACCTATAAACACAGTGGAGCTCAGTTCTGGAAAAGAAGATGTCTAGAGGTTAACAATCCCTAATATGTCTTTCATTTTTCTATGCTAAGATACATATCAAGAATCCCACTTGATTAATCTAATGATGCATCTAAACAAGTATATTGTTTCCCAAAGTCATTATCTAGATGCTTCTAGAAAATTCACAAGCAGAATTGCTTCTTCTTCTCCCCCAGCATCAGATAATGAGATATCTCCCAAACATAATGGTTCCATTTCAACACTATGTTGAATGCTAACTGATAAATCTGTCTTTCACTGTAAATTTGTCGCAAAAGATTTTAACTATTTAAGCTAAAACCCATAACCATAAATGCAAAATAATCTGAAGTGAGAAGATGTTTGTGCATAGCCTGTATTGCCCTGTTACTGAGGATCACTAGATCTTAGTTCTATGATTTTGAAAGAGGGGGAAAACCCTTCATTCTCTCCAAAACACATAATCTAGAGTAATCTGGTTTAATCATATTTCAAATGGTTTTTTTTTCTAACTTCAGTCATTTAGTTTTTCTCTTCATAGGAAAGATCCTTTAATACACACTCATTTGGTGGCCCAATTTGCATCTTTATAGCCATATGCTATTTTTGAGATGAGGCAAGCAGAAATGTCAGAGAATGGAACATCCAACTATAGTTTCAAAAAAATTACTTTCAGCTTTTAATTCTGCACTCTCCTTGATTTTGATTATGTCCAGTTCTATTTTAATGGCACACATTATTTTATTCTATTTTTAGTATATCTTTTTGTTTTGTGAGTAGCCAAATAACATGCTTGTGTGTGTTTATGTAGCCAGGAGAGTACCTTATGTTTCTGTTGAATCAGAAGGTATGCACTAGGGCCGTGGCGGCAAACCTATGGCACACGTGCCAGAGGCGGCACTCAGAGCCCTCTCTGTGGGCACACGCGCCGTTGCCCCAGTCCTAGGCCTTCAGCTGGGTTTTATAAAACTTTTTCGCTTAAGGCCTCCGTCGCCGTGTGCAAAAAAAAAAGGTTCAATCAATCAATTTCAACTTCTCGCGGGGAAAAAAAATCTCGCAAAGTTGGAATTGATTGATTGAACTTTTTAGTCCCACCCAGTCTGCCGTTATCACCGAAGCCATGCCCACCCAATGGATCATGCCAACCCAATGAGTCATGCCCACCTAATGGGCCATACCCACCCAATTGGCCATGCCCACCCGGCACCGGACAATACATAAGTGAGTTTTGGGTTGCAGTTGGGCACTCGGTCTCTAAAAGGTTCGCCATCACTGCACTAGGGACTTCAACTGACTATCTTTCGTACAGAAACCAATGAGAGATATGTAATTAAATTCCTTAGAAGACACAACTCTTTCTCCTCTTATATAGAGAGGTTTCTTTTGTGTTTGTCTCCCAAAGGCCATTTTTATATTTCGCTGTGGCGTAACCTTATTCCGTTTTTCCTCTCTCATCACCTACATGCCTGTCAATTTTTGTATCAGATACAACGGATTATATTTCACAAAGGGTTTCCTATGATTTTTATATTTGCTTTTAGACATGCAATCCTATGGACGATTACTCAGTCTTCTGACATTTAATGGGGCTCAACTCCGAGATAAGTACACAGAAACTGGAATCTAGCACCGAATCAGACTCAATCAAAAAAACCTCTTGCGATCTCTACATCAAGGCGAATCTTCCTCCCGGTACCTCAACACGACGGTTCCCCCGCCCGTACGCGGACAGATAAAGCAGCGACTTCTTCCAAGTAATAGCGCCAAGATTCGTAATTCGATGGGGCCTAATTGCGCTTGCGCGAAATCATGACGTCCGGAAATGGGGTGGGGCAGAACTATTGATCGAAGAGGAAACACATTCCATAATATTATTACGTCATTTCTGGTTCTCAGCGGGCTATTAAATAGAAATAGATTTGGAAACCATAGAGCAGCGTCTTTCAATCTGTTTTCTTCTGAGAAGTGACGCTATACCGAACGCGAGTCTTTTGTCTATCTACCCAATCACCAGGCGTGGAACGCAATCCGACGTCATTTGGCTAACGTTCCCCGCCAATGGCGGCTTTCGGGCCAGAGCCGGCCATCTTCCATTCATCCAAATCGGCCTAAGAAAGCGAAACTGACGGAGCAGTTGGGAACTGCGCATGCGTCCCTGGCAGTCGTCCCGAGGATTCAGGCGCGCTTCGGCTGCGGGGCTTCGAGAGGAGCGGTGCCGGGTTTTGGAAGAAGAAGGGCGGGGGGCGGGATAAGGGCCCCGCGCTTGGCGGTTTGCCTTACGGGCATTTGCCCAACGGGAATTTCGACGGAATCTTGCCGAGGTTTCCAAGTAAGGGCGCGAAGGACGGCAGCCTTTTCAAGACTCCCTCCGAGGACAGCCCCAAATCCTCTTGCCGTGCCCGAAGGGGCTGGGGAAACGGGTTTGGCCCGGGGGGGGTGGGGGAAGAGCTGGGCACGAAGAAACCAAGGGATTGGGTTGGAGTGGAGCTTCGTCCTCATTCCAGTTGCATTTTGCTCCCTGCAGGTGAAGGGTAATTTCTCTTGCGGTGCGAGGACGGCAAGGCAAGAAAAGGGTCATATGTCTGCTCGCGGAACTCCAGGCGGAATGGCTCTGCCCATCCCAGCCGCATAAGATGGGGGAAAGGCGTTGCCTGCCAAGGGTCGCCTTTGCCAGAGCTTCGGGCGAGGGAAGAAGGGGCTGAGAAAAAACGGGTCGGGGAGAGGAGCCTTTCCCCGAAATCGTATCAGGTACGCGGCTCCTTAGCTTGTGCTCTGCCGCCTGTGCAGAAAATGAGTTCCCTCGCATCCCTAAAAGTTTGCACCCAGATACACTAGAACTAAACCACGATCTAACTTTGGGAGTGAAAATGAACGAGCCTCGGCTTCTGGTGATGTTCAGTTGCGCGCCCTGATTGGGGCTAGTTGCCGCCTGGTAGGACGGAAGTGGAAATGGTCTTTTTTTTTTGTTTTGTTGGAAAGAATGAAAACAAGCTTCCATCTTTCTTTTTTTTCCTTACAAAGGAAATTTTCTCAGCAGGAGCAAGGTGTGATTTAAAGCAAGTAAAACCATTTTTAAAATTTGGGGAATGGATTTAAAAAGGGTTTGGATTCTTTGACACCCCCCCTCTTCCCCCTCCGGTTAAGCCTTTTTGAGACATTCTAAGGTGGGGATTTCCTAAACTCTTAAAAGGACCAAGTAACACGAAAAAGCAGTATAATGTCAGATTTCCAATAGTTCCATTTGTTGTAATGGGGGTGGTATATTTAGGCTATGCCATGATATAATAATATAAGCTTCATTTAATTCCATTTATATGGCCGTTAGCAGATGGCCATGCCCAACTGAAAATATCAAGTGTTGGAAGCTAATCAGGGTTGGGGTTAGTTAATACTTGGATGAGACACTATTAAGGAGGAGTAGGAGAATTGGTGCTGTAAAACTAGAAAGGAAAGTTGAGGAAATATGCAGCTCTGCTTCTGTTTGTTGTCCAGAAAACTATATGGACGTGTTTGTGAAATCACAGGAGTTGAATTCAACTTGAAAGTTGAATTGTGAGTTTTTCTGTCAATCTTTAATTATTAGAAGTAATAATTATCCTGTCCATTTTAAAGGTGATGTTCAATAAAAGCATCAATCTATATCTTTATAAATCAAACTAAAACTTAATAGAATAATTAAAAAGGAAGCCAACAGTCTCTAAAAAAAATTAGCCCATCCAAAACGCCCCAAGAGACTGAGAAATAAAGCTGTATTAACACAGTTTAATTAAGAAAATTAAATAAATTGCGAATGGAATTATGACTGATGTGAGACATTTTCATATTATAAAAATATAAGTTTTCAAATATTGAAAATGAAACTGACTATAAAAGTTGCAGACAGTTCTGGGGGAATGGGTACCAAACCTAGCTTTCTGAAGTCTTGGATTGCTGCAGACTAGTAACATCACAAGCAGTGGTATGGCTGACATTTGTCGGCCGTTTTCAAAAAATTAAACTATTTTATTTTAGAGGATTTTAACAGGAATAGGAGTAAGAGGCATGTGAGAGGCAGAGTACTCCCATTTCCATTATTTTAATCAAAATAGTCAATCCCTTCCCTTACTAAAATTATTTTTGTGTGTATTTAAGTGCATTTTAAAGGTGAGAATTTGAGTGAGATATTGGTGCTCCCTACCTCCTCCAAAATCTGAAGAAAATTATTTAAATTATGCTGCTGAGACAGAATTTACTACCAAATTTCAGGAGTGACTCTTTCTTGGAATATAAATTGACCACTTGGGGGCCGCTACCACAAAATATACATACCGATTCATAGTTCTTTAATTGTTTTAAAGACTATTTTTCTTTAAATTTATGACTTTTCTGTTTAACAAAATGTAATTAAAGTGTATTTCTCTTCGTTCTTTCGGAATAATTCCTAATCTTTCCCTCACTGGGAATTATACAGCCAGAATTAAACACCACAGGGAGCCTTTAATTTTAATTCAGCATTTATATAGCAGTTCTTAAACTTGTTCCACTCAGATCAATTGTATTACCTTTAGCTGCATTCTGCCGTGTTTTTTTACAGTTATATATGGAGTGAAATAACTTTTATTCAATTTTTGCTTTTAGTTATGGCAAAAAGAAAAGAAGACCGTTTTTCAACATCAGTATCCAACAAAAGAGCTAGGCAAGAACTCATAGATAGCTCTGATGAAGACCTTAGTGACGAATGCTCACAGCTACAGAGTGACAGTAGTTCCGATTTGCAACGGGTAAGCTATAAGTGCAACAATGTAATTTTGAAACTATCTTGAAAGGAAAAACGAAACAACAATCTTAACCGTTAAAAAAAACCTCAATTGGTGAAGTGATTAGGCATCAAATTAATCATCCATTTCAATTTTTTATACATTTTGATTCAGCAGCGAGCAACTTGTGATTCTCCAGTTACTAAATTAAAATTCTAAATATACTTCACTATTAGCCATGCAAGCACAGGCATTGGGGCAATATATGCATTATGACAGTGTCAAAGAGCAGGCTCTGTAACTTAGGTACTTGCATACAGAGTTGGATGTCTGTGCAAAATCATCACTCATGTTTTAATTAGTTATTAGCTGAACTGAGAAAAATGACAACCAGTGGCATTAAATGCCAGGATTCAACTGCTGGTATTTAATAGCAATAGCACTTAGACTTATATACCGCTTCACAGTGCTTTATAGCCTTCTCTAAGTGGTTTACAGAGTCAGCATATTGCCTCCAACAATCTGGGTCATGCCATTGTTTTTTGGCTTTGGTTTTAGCCTTGACTGTCGGCATTACATTTCAACAGAAACCTAGACTAAACTGAATTTTGGAAATTGTGTATAATTGGTGTTTGAATGTCATGCTGAGAGTTACATGGGCCAGCAGGGCAAAATAAAAAGCTACAATTTGTTAATGTAAATTTCCTTATGATTATTCTATAGATTTCATTTCCTCATTTTTTTTTCACATTAAAACTTTATTAAAAACGTCATTTTTCTCTTCCTAGCATTTTCTCGCAAGTTCAAAGTCTGCATTTTTTAGATCAACTGACTGTTGATATATTGGTTGTCTGCCTGTTGCCAGAACCTGACATCTGCTGAGGGAAAGTGACTGGGCTAAAGTCACCGAGCCAGCTTTTATGACTGAGGCATCACTGGAATTCATAGTCTCTTGGTTTCTAGCCTTAACCACTAGATCTAATTAGCTCACATTAAAATTGCATCGACATTTTTAGAAGATACCTTTAGAGCTATATTCAAGGCTTTAAGGGTATACCAGTGATTATGGAACCTTAAAAAGCAATCTGAGAAAGGGCAATATAGAATGATATGTTTTTAGACTTGACATACAGTATTCTCAAAAATTTAAAAATGTTGATTACAGTGCCAGATAAAAGGAAAATTAGAAAGCTCTAATATTTCTGTATGAGAATTACATATGAAAGGTCAACTGTTGTAACCATATATATGTTGAAAAACATTAGAGGAATAATACAATCAGACATAATTGTTTCCAAGGTTCCTGCTACAATAGGGATTTTTAAACTCTGTATTGGGCCTTCCTGGTGGAATACAGTTCCCCCCCCCAAAAAAATATAAGGTTTGTGGAGGGAAAGTGTGACTGCTGACAAAACACTTTGGCCTTTGCTTCACAGTTTCCTGTATAAGCAGATAGTAAGCAGTTGCTATGCTACAAATTTTGATAATTTCTCTAATGCACAGATTAAAAATAAGTGATATATTTATTTTTGCCCAATTCTAATACCAAAGAAGTCATTAGGTTTTTTTTTTTTATAGGAGGTCACATACATTCAGTTATTTTAGAAATCTTAGTACCACAGGCTTTCAGAAACACTCAAGCATTGTGCTGTCAGCATTGTGAGATTTCGGGGCTTTCTCAGCTTGTGTAGAAGAAATTTGTGATCAGGATTTTTTTTAGTAATTAAAATGTGTTTCTGATGTACTCCTAGGTCTCAGGGGATGTTGGAATAATTGAAAGTATCCAGTTGAAGAATTTTATGTGCCACTCTATGTTGGGGCCATTCAAGTTTGGATCCAATGTCAATTTTATAGTTGGAAACAATGGAAGTAAGTTGTAATTCTTTAATCCAAAACAATGCCATGGTGTTAACTTTTCATTTGTAGGTATGCAGAAAATTTGTAGTAAACATTTTTTTTGTTTTAATTTGGATCTAAGCAACTCCAATAAGCACATTGCATTTGAAAATTCCAAATTGGCTGTGCTTTAAGAGAACAAATCTTGAAACAGTTTGCTTTGCTCCATTGGACTAAAGCTTACAGTATTTTGAGTGTTTGAACCATATGAAAAAAAATGGAAGCATAAAGCAAGTTTTTGATCCCTGATTTTCTATCTAAGGAATGGGTGTCCAATATTTTGGCGTGCCTGGGCCACATTAAGTAAAGAGGAATTGTCTTGGGCCTTATATAAAATATATATTTTAGTTTGTGTGTATAAATAACAAACTTCCGTTATATTTTAATATTTTTATTATATCTGGTGAGACTGCATTAATAGCTGTCCAGAGCCACATGCAGTCGTTGGGCTGCAGGTTAGACACACATGATTTAAGGACAACAAGAATAGTTGAAATGACAGTGCATATGAGTGCTATCAATCTGCCAACTACTGGAAAGATTGATGAAGGGGGGAATTTTTTAAAAAGGGGAAATCCATATAGGGAGCAATTGAAACTGGCAACTATAACTTACAAAAGAAGAAATAACTGTCCTTACCTTGAAATGCTAGAGCCAATGGATAGGACAAATAGCTAAACTTTTCATCAGCTTTCTTCATTGAGTAGGTCATTTCATGCAAGAGTATACAAAAGTTATATATTGAACGTTGTTATGTGTTTCTTTAACACTTTATATATAGATGCATAACTGGGAAAAAGTGTTTGTATTACTGAATTGCATCAGTAGCATGAATGTTCATTACAACAGGAGAAAGAGAGTGAATGAGAGAGAAGAGTTGCTTGTTTGTACACAGCCAGCAGCCAAATTGTCCCAGATTATTTTCAACTTTTTAAACTCAGTATCAACATCACAAGCAAGCCATAAGAGCATGCATAGATTGCAAAGACATAGGAAACTCACCAAAGAACCTTTTATCATTTTCAAACAAATTGAAAACCCCCTATCAACAAGTTGAAGAATCAGAGCTCAACCAAGTCATCTTGAAAATATTTTGTACAGATTTTTTTTTAGCCTCTAGGTTGGTATTCTGTGCATGCTTTTGTATCTTACTAATGTGAAGTTTGCAACATGTCATTGAAAATAAAAAAAAATTACTCCAGTTTCATCCTGAAGTTCCAATCATCTTAACACAAGAGCCTGGAAAGAGTGCATACATAGCTAGACAATCCAACTTTGTACTACCACTCTGAATTTATAACCTCGCAATTACTAATACTTGTGAATGAAGCCCCAAAATACACATCTTGGAATGTGTATGCCTGATCAAATTTTGCCATTGGTTACCCAGATCAGGAGCAGATCTGTTGCCTTGTTTTCCTTTGGTTCCTTCATATAAAACAGAAAACAATGTTAAGCAGAGCCTTGACTGCAGATGTGAGAGTAGAGATTTATTGGATGGCCCAGACCCATTTTCCTGAACGTGACCTACTCCGTATTCTTTAAGCAACCAAGAAATGAAGCGATTGCCATTATAGATCATGCTTCTTTCACCCATGAATCATACAGACTTGCAAGTACAAATATTTACCCATCACTCAAGTTTTCAACTAGTGTACAAGTCCAGAATCTGGAATCTATATTTTATTCCAAAGGGGCTTTTAAAAAAGCAACTGGGCTTTCTTGTTTTTTTCCCTTGAAAACGTTTCGCTTCTCATTCAAGAAGCTTCTTCAGTTCTGAAGAACCTTCTTGAAGTTCAGTTCTGAAGAAGTGAAATGTTTTCAAGGAAAAAAAATAAAGTCTAGTTGCCTTTTGACAACCATGACCTGAATGATTGAGAATCTCCATGGTTTTTCTATACTTTATTCAAAGTCATTTGTAAGAAAAGAACCAAGGCAGAACCTAGTTCAACATAACCAGCTCTGTGATTGAAAATGTACAGTTCAAAGGCAGGAAATGGTAATAAATCTAAACTCTAATGGTCATGGTGTTCCAAGGTCAATTGACTTGTGATGTCATGTATCTACAATTGCAGGTTGTTTGAATGGTGGGTAGTCAGGGCTCCACTGGATAGGGATGTTGGGCAAGATAAGCTGTTCAAATTGGTGGGAGGCTACCTGGTTGAGGTCTAATATTAGCCTTCCCTTAAGACCTCAAAGGAAATAGCCAGAAGCCTTGTGGCAGTTGTCCATAAGGATACCTCTAGCAACCCACTCAACTGAATTGAAGAAAGTACTAATACCATTTTATAAAGATTTAGTAGCACCACACTTAGAATACTGCATCCAGTTTTGGTCACCATATCATAAAAAGATGTTGAGACTCTGGAAAGAGTGCAGAAAAGAGCAACAAAGATGATTAGAGGGCTGGAGGATAAAACATATAAGGAATGGTTGCAGGAATTTTGTTTGTCTAGTCTAATGAAAAGAAGGACTAGGGGTGGCATGATAGCAGTGTTCCAATATTTGAGGGGCTGCCACAAAGAAAAAGGGACCAAAAGACAAGAAACAATGGATGGAAACTAATCAAGAAGAGAACTAAGGGAAAAAATTCCTGACAGAACAATTAACCAGTGAAATGGCTTGCCTTCAAAGATTGTGAGTACTCCATCACTGGAGGTTTTTAAGAAGAGACTGGACAGCCACTTGTCTGGAATGGTATAAGATCTCCTGCTTGAGCAGGAGGTTGGACTAGCAGACCTCCAAGGTCCCTTCCAACTCTTATTATTCTGATGTTGGTGCTGCTCTTTCCAGACCAAAACTATCCTGCCCAACCAGGTGTAGTTTATGGGCAATACAGCTGATGCTGATGGTTGTACCTGATGTGCCTTTGCAACATTAGTGTCGTCGTTCGTGACAACTATGAAATCATGATTAGGTTTTTAACAGCCAGAGCTGTCATGGCCATCACCTTCAGATAAAGCAAAACTCAACTGTGCCTTGTTCATGCATCGTGGTGGTGTTGGTAGCTACATTAGCAGATGTCCTTTTAATCTTATACTTCCCCCATCGTTCATAGTGAAGGAAAGGTAAGATACGCACATTCTNGAGAAAAGGTGGCGGAACTCAAACCTGGCCACGCCCTCATCAAACCCTAGGACCGCCCCTTTAGAGAACAGGAATGCAAGTAAAATTTGGGAGGGGCTATTTCCGGTGTGGGAGGGGCTATTTCCGGTGCGGCCGGCCCGGAAAAAGGTGCCGGAACGCGGTTCCGCCGCGTTCCGGCTGAAAAAAAGCCCTGCCTTTGTGGTGAAGGTATGTCATGAGAAGATCAGCTAATTGGGGCAAGTACGTGGAGGAGGTACCGTAGTAGAATCTTGTACCCTCCACCATATTGAAGTTTGTATCTTACTGTCTTTGCATCATCCTACCACTTACCCCAATGGTTATTTCAGCTACTGACCAGCCAGTTTGATTTTCTTGAGAGCACTAGAGCTGCTGTTCGTTGGCATGGATTACCTAAAGGATATTTGGATGATGCCCAAACTTAATTATTTCTGAGACTGAAAGATACTTCATTTTCCCTGCTAGCACTCCCACTCCTGCCTTTGGCTTCAGGGATTGTCCTGAGTTGCTAAGAAAACGGAACAATGAATAATGCCCACTATTGTTTTAGATTGTGCTGGAGGAAGAGTCCTTACCATAGCAGTGTGTTTTCAGCCTTAGTCATTTTGTTACTAAATCAAGTATTTTAGCTGTAATCATTCTCTCTCTTTATTAGCCTACATTTTTTCTAAAGTCTCTCCTCCTCCTCCTCCTGTTTTTCTTAATAGCTTGTTTGAGAAGCTTCTTTTTTAATAATGGGGATGAGCTGGATGAAAGATTGAGGGTGGGGGCTAAAGACAAATTTCTGTTTAAAAGAGAAAAAAAAACGGTCTCTGTGTAGCAGTTGTATCACTGTTGGTTCAAGTTTTATTTATTGCTTTCTTCAGGTGGGAAAAGCGCTGTGCTAACTGCCCTGATTGTAGGCCTTGGAGGAAAAGCCACAGTGACAAACCGAGGATCGTCCTTGAAAGTATTTGTGAAAGATGGACAGAGGTTAGTGAATTTTTCAGCAAGAGCAGTACTAAGTGTGGGGAAGGATCTCTGGGTTTTTAGCTAAAAACAGTCATGTTTTCAGGCTGATTTGCAGTGCCCAGGTATGGGGAAGGAACATCTAGAGCCGTGGTGGCGTGCCACAGGTGGCACACAGAGCCCTCTCTGTGGGCACGCACGCCATCGCCCCAGTCCTAGGCCTTCACTATGGTTTTATTTTTATTTTTTTTATTAAAAGTTTTGAATAATTTTCCATACCATATCCCACTTCCCTCCCCCCCCCCTTCACTTCCCAGAGCTGGTTACAGGGTTATAAAAACAAGATCATAAATTAAATAACATTACCCAAATATACTACAATCAAATCCCATCCAAACATACTTTAACTCTACAAAATAGATAAATCTTAACACTTTACCAGCAAAATAATAATATAATTAATAATAATATAATTAAACATTATTACTAAAAATAATATAAATTCATCCATAATAAACTATTAATAATAATCTAAAATTTACTCATAAGCTAAGTAATACTTTTCAATC
>NW_015386497.1:212421-236378 GCF_001527695.2 Protobothrops mucrosquamatus | reverse complement strand
TGTTTGCCATTTCTGCTAAATTAGACACCTTAATTCTCCATTCTTCCATAGTAGGCAAAGAATTTTTCTTCCAATATTGCGCTACCAGTAATCTTGCAGCTGTTATAAGATTCAACATCAAATTCATTTCTTTAGCATCCAAATCTTCACTAGGGTTTTATAAAAACTTTTCGCTTAAAAAAAAAGGTTCAATCAATCAATCAATGTCACAGGAAAAAAAAAGATCTCTCAAAGTTGGAATTGATTGATTGAACTTTTTAGTCCCACCCAGTCTGCCGTTACCACCGAAGCCACGCCCACCCAATGGGCCACACCCACCCAATGGACCAGGCCCACCCGGCACCCCACGATACATAAGTGGGTTTTGGGTTGCAGTTTGGGCATTCGGTCTCTAAAAGGTTCGCCATCACTGATCTAGAGTCTCTTAGGTGAGCTGCACAGTATAAATACTTGATGATCACATAAATAAATTTTTATTATTTATTTTGACGCCATAGAAAGATTGTGGTAAAGGAAAGACCTTACTGTCTCCGCTATTGCGAGCACTGGGGGTATGAGAAGCTTAAGTTCCAGTCTTGGAAAAATTGAAGATTACCTTTAGGTAATCAATAGATAAGAAATCGGTAGAACCTTTGAAGTGGATAGTATTACTATTGGAGGGAGGACATGTACTTTCCTCCTGATTAATTTTTGCTTGATTCTGTGTCTCCTTAGAACACTGTATTCTATTTAGGGTATAGAATAAGCTTAAAATAGGAAAGAAAATTCCTATTTAATGTTGGGAAAGATGCCTTAAATGAGATCTGTTGGAAAGTGGAAGCAGTTACCTAGGATGGTGGAAGGTTCCTCTTTGATTAATGTTTTCAACCAAAGACTGGATAGCCACTTGCTGGGAATGGTTTAATTTGAATTTGTAATTCTAGAGCAGGAGTTTGCTCTAGGTAGTATCGTGTGTGATGCTGTATTCTGAAGTTATATTCCTCAAAAACTCAATATTATTTTGCAATTAATAGCTATAACCCTTGTTCTTAATTTTGGGATCCTAAATTCCCTGGGACAAAATTCATCTCCACTGCAGGCAGTTAGTTTCTCCGTGTGGAGAAATGCATGAGAGGAGGAGGCATTAGCACACTTCTCCTTGCTTCTTCAGTTTGTTTTTAGATTCTGCAAGCATTTCAGCTATCTGAAAAAAAAAGTTTAGATTGCTTCCTTCAATTCAGGATTCAATGATGTGAGAGAATGGATAGGGGAAGCTATTCTCCACAGCTTTTTTCCGGTTAATCTACTCTGGCTTCTGTTACTGGCTGGCAAAATTTTCAGCTGAGATATGCTCTGGATTCAATCCACGAGAGCTATTATAGCATTGGCTGTGTTCTTTAGGGAATGGCAATGTGCGTTGTGTTGCTATAAATATTCAGTCTTTTATATTTCGTATGCCAGCATTGTCTTTTTAAATTGCCATGCTCAGCTCTTTTGATATTTAACACCTGCTTACTCTTCTGCAGGTAAGTAAACTGGCTATTCTATCCATATGTAGGTACAAACTGTTCAGAAAAGCATCTTATTTTACTTTTAACTTCAGTATTCGAGTGGTGAATTCTGCAGTCATATATGAGCCATTCTTCACCTGCCTTGCAGTTAGTTGCCTTTGTGCTTCTTTCTCTGTTTTGCTTTCATTTATATGACTGATATTCAGTTGGATGCTTGAGCTGAGTTAAAAGATGGGAACCAGTCTCAAACATGCAATTGATGAGCAGGGATCTGTTGGTTGCCTCTTAAAGCTGTAGATCAGGGGTCCCTAACCTATGAGCCGCGACCCAGGACTGCGCTGCGGGCTCTTGGCCAGTGGGCCGCAGAAATGGCTGGCCAGTGCGCGCACACTTGGGTGCGCATTTCCCCCCACTCGCGCTAGCGCCTGTGGCCCTGTTTGCGCATGTATGCGGGCGCGAACGGGGACACTAGCGTGGGATGAGTGTCTGTGGCCCATTTGCGTTGTCCGTTACCACATGCTTGAGCAGGCCGCTAGCCGCCATGGGGAGTTTGCGGCCATTCATGCATGTGCATGGCACCAGCGCATGCCACATGTGAATGGGGCCGCTAGTGATGCACCAGTTTTGAAGCTGCTTTCCTTCCCTCAGGTCAGTGAGCCCGGAAAGGTTGGAGACCTCTGCTCTAGATATATAACCTTTCTAAATTAAGATCAGTGCAGCTGTTGAAAACAATGTTGTGATCACTTAAAGTACTGTGATTATAAACAAGAAGCCTCTCAGTGGCCAATCATTTTGTGCTTCAGTTCTGCAGATGTTTCAATAACTCTGCGAAATCGAGGTGAAGATGCATTTAAACCAGAGCAATATGGTGACTGCATTACTATAAATCAGCACATAACCTCGGAAGGACATCGTAGTTATAAGCTAAAAAGCAGTACAGGTTTGTTTATATTTCACTTTCAATTTTGAAAATGTATGTACCTTTAGGAAAAAAAAAGTTAAGTTGTACAGATAGATGTTAGTTAATGATCACTTGTTCAGTGACCCTGGGCATTGCATTACTACTCTCGGTCACGTGATCTTGATCCAAGCACTTGGCAACTGGCTCACACATTCCATAGTCATGTGATAGCCATTTGCCACTTTCTCCGCAGGTCTCCCACAAGCATTGTCAGTGGAGAAGCCAGCAGGGAAGGTTGCAAGTCACTCCCACATTTTTTCTCCCCAAGAGCCCTGCTACAGAGTATGAGATAATACCAAAGCGCCCATCCCCAGCCCGCACACACTCGTGTGGGTACTCCCTTGTCTAGTGTTCACCTATCCTCTAGGGCTGCTTGGGAACTGCCTTGGAATTGCAACTTCTAGCCAACTTCCCCGTTGACTTTGCTTGTTGGAAGCTGGCATGGAAGTTGCAAGTCACAATCGTGTGAGGCCCTTGCTTAATGACCCACAAATTTCACTTAAAAACAGCAGTGAGGACCCCTGGGATCATAGCTGCTAAGTGATGCAGTCATGTGAGGTCATGCTTTACAATCTCTTAGCGATGGAAATTTCTGTCCCAGTTACTGTCATTTAAGAGAACTACTTGTACTGAACTTTAAAAAGCTGGGCTTGCGTGGTGTTCTTTACCTTTTTTCAGTAATGTTTTCTGTATGTTTTTAAGTTCAATATAGGAAGCACCCCTTCCATTCATTTTAATTAATTACATGAATGATAAATTAATGTACATGTATATGTATACATGTGTCCCAGTGGTTTCTGCTGCCTGTCTTTAGTCTGCCTTGGGTGCTAGCTGGGAAGTTGGCTTTGGCCTACAAGCTTCAATAGCTCCCCACTTCTCAGGTTGGCTGAGTGACTGGGATGGGAGCGGGGGTCACAAGGGTCAAGAAGCACAGGGTGCCTTGAGTTGGGGGAGGCCCGAGGCAGGTAGGCCTAGGTCTGGGCTAGACCTTCCAGGGCTTCCCCCATCCCTGAGACACCCTGTGCTCTGCTTAAACCCACATGTTCATTTAATGGTCGCATCAGGGAGTGAAGGTCGTTAAGCGAGGCCGTCTCCCTTAACATCCATCATCATTTGCATCTTCATGGGCAAACTCCATTATGGTTGTAAGTTGAGGACTACCTGTAGATACAATTTTACTTACTGATGATCAAAATGCTAACAAATGTTTTCACATTCGTGTTCCGTTCTAACTCCTTGTGTGTTTCTGGGGCCATTATGCAATTTAAATATGAATAAATGCTTACAGAGTTACTGGAATGATGGATTATGTGAATGTTACACTGGTATTCATCATAACGTAGCAGATAAAAATCTCATAGAATTACAGGATTAATTAAAGAGACTCTTTTCCCCCATCAACTTCCAATAAATGCTGCCATTAGCAATACAGACACATTGACAAAACCATATCCGAGCTTCATGACACATTTGGTCCTATTTGCCTTTTGTTTAAATTACATAGTGAAGCTCAGACAATATTTTCCTTAAGTGGGTACATTCTTAGAAAGTCTGTTCTATTTAAAAGGCTCTACAGTAATATTTATAATGATACTTATAGTTATTCTGTCTTATACTTAGGAGTCTTAATTTCTTCCAAGAAAGAAGAACTTACCGCAATCCTGGATCATTTTAATATCCAGGTAACTGCAATTCCATTCTGTACCGAGCAGCACTGTATATACATTTTTACCGCCCCATTGGTAATCTGAATTGTATAGCATGTGGAATTTATAATTGAATTAAATAAATAAAAATCCTGTGAGTGATCAGTTCATAAATCTAGAAAAACCTTAAATACTTAATATAAATATAATAAAGGGATTTACGGTAATATGTTTTCATTAGAAGTTTAAAAATAACCTGGATCGTTGTAATTATGGCAAGGTGGTGTAGGTATAGATATAAAGGATAATAGTTGAATGTTAGGTAGCTGACTATTTATGGTTTTTTTAGAAAATAAAATAAAATATGTTTATTTTGTTGCAGGTAGATAATCCTGTCTCTGTACTCACTCAGGAAATGAGCAAACAGTTCTTACAGTCTAAAAATGAAGGTGACAAATACAAGGTAATAAAGCCATCATGTGGTATGGCTTACAATATATACAGTGTGAACCAGGTTTGTACAGAAAAATATGAACGTTTGAAGAATGGAAAACCAGTGTCTGCCATCCATTCTTAATTTTGAATAGCATGAAGAGCATTAGAGGAATATTTGGACAGTTGCATGTGTTGGTCTGGGGAGTGGTAAAGACAGCTTTGTTGAACTGTATGAAAAAAATTGCATTCATAATTCTTGCTCTATTAAAACATGATTTTTATGTTTCTTGAGTTTTTTATGAAAGCAACTCAACTGGAGCAGATGAAAGAAGATTATTCATATATCATGGAAACTAAACAAAGAACATATGATCAAGTTGAACAAGGAGGAGAGGTATTGGAAAACTACTAATATTGTAGTTTGTAGCAATAATATACTAGTAAAGGTTAAATAAATGCATTTTTACTTTTTAAAATGTTAGTAAAACTCAACTAGTTAGCAATGTATTCTTTAATAACTGACTGGTTCAATGTACCCATCATAGTTCAATTAGCTGTTGAACTGGCTTCTGCATGGTTGCCCTTTTCTTTCAGTTTTACTTTTTGACAATTTTTTTTCTGGTTAGTTAAGCTCCAGTTTCTCATTATGTTAAAATAGAATTTTTTAAAGGGATTTTTAGAAACTATAACTTCAAACAAGTTTGACTATAGCCAAACAATTAGACGAGTACAGATACATGGAGGAAGTCCACAGTACATAATCAGTCTCATAGTATGTATGATCACTAAGAAAGGATCCTTAAAAGTCTTAACTGGGCACATTGTGACTATCTGAATTTTTTAATTTCTTGGAAAAGCTTATAATGCTCATGCTTTACCTTCAGTCTACTGAACTTTTCAGTCAGTGGAACACATATAGAAATTATTGTATTTCTCCTAACTTTTTATATTTTCTTGCAGTTTCTTGAAGAACTTAGAAAACAATATTTGGAGAAGGAGGAACGTTACAGAAGCATTGCTGCTTTGAGTGAAATGCAGAATGAGCTACAGGAATTACAGCGTCAAATAGCTTGGGCGATGGTAATTGCTTATCATCTGCAATATGGTTAATGATTGTATTGTATTGCATGTATTGTAATGATTGATTGTAATATTTCATAAATGATTTTGATATTGAATTTATATTTTAGGTACGAGACACTGAAAAAGAAATAAAAGCAATCATAGTTGAGGTTACTGCCCAAGAAGCAAAAACTGCTAAATTCACTAAGCGAGTGAAAGAATGGCAGGTATGTTGCAAAGCTTGCCATGAAATGGTTCATTTGAAAAATTAAAATTAATTTTTAAAAGATTATTATTAGAAATCGCCAACATTCATAGAATTGCCTCTATATTGTCTTAATTTGTCACCTCAGAAAAACTGAAGTTTTCAGGTTATGATCTAGAAGACTACAAAAAATTAAGAACAACTGTTAAACATAGAATTACACAAATATTCTTACTATTGATTTATGTTGAAAATCTAATTAAAAGCTAATTATGGATTAATACTTTTATAAATAAAATGAATTTTTTGCACATAGATGATTGAAGAAGTGAATATCTAGATCTTTCCTTAATTTGAGTTCCTTTATATAGAATCTGTAAAAAGATTCTCTCTTGTTATGTGAATAATAAAAAGTTATGGGAAACAGGTTTCGTGGCTTGTGCATTGTGGCATTTAAACATCTGATCACTTGGTTTATAAAAAAAACCAAATTGAGATGAATGTTTACTTCTAAATAAATGTCAAAGTGTGTTCCTTCTGGAAGCAGAGCTATATTTAAACCCTGTGTAGGATACTTTTGATGTAGATACCTAAGCACAATAGACAGAAAACACTGTTTAATTGATCAGATTAAGAACAGAAGTATAAGTGCATAGAATATTTCACCAAATTTAACAAATTATAAATTTCAATTTGATTGATTGCCAGAAGCACCAATGGTAGACTACTACTTTCTCTGTGTAATGCGGGGTCAAAGATGAAAATACTCATATGTTAAGATAACTGCTGTTTATACTTGGTTCAGCTATAATATTTATACTCCAGTATTCATGGTAAGTGAAATAGGTCTAAAATATATTGGAAAGCAAGATACAACTGAAATTGCATTTTTCAAAATATTGTCCTCTTATAGCATTCCAAAGAACATAACCGTGTTAAATTATCTCATTATTTTCAGATGGATTTGAATTTCAATAACATTTTTGTGTCCTTGTTCTCTACACTTTTCTGACATTTGTTTTTTAGAATGAAGTTGATGCAGCAGCAGTTAAACATAGAACTATGCAAGACAAGCTAGAGAATATAACTGAAGAAGCTCAACTTCTGGAACCGTCATGTATGGCTTTGAAATCAGAAATGCAGGCAAAAAAAAAAGGACACAATGATGCAGAGGTTTGAATTTTCATCCACAGTCTTAAAGTGCTGAATGCTGCCTCATCATAATGTAATCTTAGATGCTTACATTTTGTGAAATCTTACGTGTGGATTTTGTCACTATTGATGTGGAAGCAAACATGGATTAGGAAAAATAAAAACACGTATGGCCCAGAGGAATATAAGTTCAAGAAAGGATTTGTAGGACCTTTCCTCTATCTGAATTGTGGGTCAGTATGTACTGTAATTATGTTCACGCTATTTTTAACACAGACCTGTTTTTCTTGTCCAGGCAGCACATAATAGGTCTCAAGCTGAACTGAAGCGTTTGTTAAAAGATCACGAACAACTTTACCAAAAAATCGAAGAACTAAAAAATAGGTGATAATTCTTTTTTTTTTTCTAATTATGTTCTGTATTAGAAAAAGAATGGGTTCTTTAAAAGTGTGATGGTTTTCCATTGAAATACTTAATACAAAGAAAAAGAATCCAATCTTCAATGAATATTCTGCTGGTGGTGGAATTATATCTATCCGCAAAGCAGATATTTCTCCCCTTCTCCATTTTTCACTTTACCCTTCCAAATCTGCTCTATTCAAAAACAGATTTCAAGATAGGTGAGATAGGGAGGGCGATTCCTCTTTCAATAACATCTATCTATCTATATCTATCTATCTCTATATCTATCTATCTCTATATCTATCTATCTCTATATCTCTCTATCTATCTATCTATCTATCTATCTATCTATCTATCTATCTATCTATCTATCTATCTATCTATCTATCTATCTATCTATCTATCTATCTATCTATCTATCTCCATGCATTTAAACTGTGCCCTTTAAACATATGCAACAAAAAAAGAATCATAAGACCCATTTTAGCCATTGGTTGTGTCATACTGTATAAGCATTAAACCTGTATTTTTGTTAAATTACCTTGTTTTAAAATGTAACTGCATAACTTGAAATGTAGATAAAACATTTATATTTGTTACTGTTTTTTTATAATTCAAAGTATTTTACCAAATTAGCACTTGAACAAAATAATCTGAATTGTGCAATGTTGCAGTGCTGAACAGATTTCAGAGCCTGAAAAGATGGAAAAACAAAAAACAGTAGACCATTTGAAAGAAAAGCTAAAGACGTTACAGGATCAAGATCAATCAGTTGGTCAGCAGATAACACAGTTTCAACAGGCTCTACATTCATACGATGATGATTTTACTCGATTTAGGTAAGCTTATTAGGTAATCAGTGTGGCTTGATTGTTTATTAGATTTGGTGGTTAAAATGTTGGATCAGAAAGTGGGAGACCCATATTCTAGCCCACTCTTAACATGATGGCATAGTTGTCAGAACAGAACAGAATAGAACAGAACAGAGCTGGAAGGGACCTTGGAGGTCTTCTAGTCCAGCCCGCTGCTCAGGCAGGAGAACCTATACCAGGGGTAGGTAACCTTGGCTCTTTTATGACTCGTGGACTTCAACTCCCAGAATTCCTGAGCCAACATGGGAGTTGAAGTCCTCGAGTCATAAAAGAGCCAAGGTTGCCTATCCCTGACCTATACCATTTTAGACAAGTGACTGTCTAGTCTCTTCTTAAAAATCTCCAACGATTTCTGAAGGCAAGTTGTTCCACTAGTTAATTGTCATTGTTAGGAAGTTTCTCCTTAATTCCAGGTTGCTTCTCTCCTTGATCAGTTTCCATCCATTGTTTCTTGTCTTACCCTCTGGTGCTTTGGAGAATAATTTGACCCCCTCTTCTTTGTGGCAGCCCCTCAAATACTGGAATACTGCTATCATGTGACCCCTATTTCTTCTATTCTTTAGACTAGCCAAACCCAAGTCCTGCAGCCATTCTTTATATGTTTTAGTCTCTAGGCCTTTGATCATCTTAGTTGCTCTTCTCTGAATTTTTTCCAAAGTCTCAACATCTTTTTTGTGATATGGTGACCAAAACTGGTTGCAGTATTCCAGGTGTGCTCTTACTAGGGTTTTATAAAGCGGTACTAATACTTCGCGTGATCTTGATTCTATGCCTCTGTTTATACAACCCAGGATTGTATTAGCTTTTTTGACTGCTGCTACATACTGCTGGCTCATAGTCAAGTGATCATCCATTAGGACTCCAAGGTCCCTCTCAGTTACTGTTTTTGAGCCAGGTCTCGCCTAATCTGTACTTGTGCCTTTGATTTTTCCTTCCTTAATGTAAAAAAAACTTTGCTTTTCTCCACATTAAAATTCATTTTGTTGGATAGGGCCCATTCTTCAAGTTTGTCAAGATCTTTTTGGATCCTGAGCTTGTCTTCTGGGATGTTGGCTATTACTGCCAGTTTAGTGTCATCTGCAAATTTGATGAGTTCTCCTTCTATTCCCTCTTCTAAGTCATTGATGAATATGTTGAAGAGTAGTGGGCCTAAGACGGAACCTTGTGGTACCCCACTGCTTACTTCTCTCCATGTGGATGTAGTACCATTGAGGGCTGCTCGCTGAGTATGGTTTGTCAGCCAGCTACAGATCCATCTGATGGTGTTGTTGTCTATCCCACCTTTTTTTAGCTTACTAAGCAGCAGGTTGTGGTCTACTTTGTCAAGTATTGCAGGCTGACTCTGCCCTCTGCCAGGAGTTCAGTGCTGACTGGCTCAGGGTTGATTCAGCCTTCCATCTTTCCCAGGTCGGTAAAATGAGGACCCAGATTGTTGGGGGCAATATGCTGACATAAACTGCTCAGCGAGTGATGTTAAAGCACAATGGAGCGATATATAAGTTTTAAGTGCTACTGCTATTGCTATTAGTTATGGGAAAGTTAGCTCAGTCGTTGTCTTTCAGAGACCACCCTATCTCATAGAGAATATTGTTGTGGGGAAAAATAAGAAAGAACAATATGTAACCCACTTTGAACTCCTGAATAAATAATAAGATATACACAGTAAATCTAGTGAAGAAAGTTAAAAATTAATCACAATTGTCTTGTTTGTCTTCTCCATTCGCCTGCATGCTTCCCCTATGGCAGGGGTAGGCAACCTTGGCTCTTTTATGACTCATGGACTTCAACTCCCAGAATTCCTGAGCCAGCATAGCTGGCTCAGGAATTCTGGGAGTTGAAGTCCACGAGTCATAAAAGAGCCAAGGTTGCCTACCTCTGCCCTATGGGTATAAAGCACCTGCAAGTAGTAGTCAATATTGGCATGAGAGGAAATAGGCATAAAAATCTTTGTCTAGATTAGTTCTGAGAAGTGGCATAAGTCATTTTCATTCTGTACTATTTTTCTGTAAGAAGGAAAGTCACCCATCTTTTTGAAGAAGTAAGTCACGTATTTTACAAAGTCAAAACACTTTCCCTTTTGTGTAGGCATGAAAGCAGAGCAGACTCAATTGTAGAACTTTTGAATTATTTTTTTGTACACCGTGACAACTTCTAACTTCCAACTGCGGATCACTACTGAATGATTTAGTTGTTTGTTTGTATCCCACCTTATTTTTTATAAATTTGAAAAGAAAAAGGAAGTATGTTTGTGGCTAAAAGAATAAACATCATTCTACTTCTAAAAATAAATTCTTAGGCTGAGCATACGTTCATAAGTACCCAGTTTTTACTATGCACCATAAATTATATGTGTACCACATAATTTTGGAATCTTGAATTAAAAGTTTTGCTAAGAAAAAAAATCAAGCTACATGTGAAATGTTTTCTCAAAGAGAAATAGGTGGTTGTTTTTTGTTTTGTTTTTAGAAAGGAAGAAAATGAAGTGAAAAAAAAAGTAGATTCTCAACAGCAACAGCTAAGACAACTAAAGGAGAGTAAAACCAATCGTATGAAAAGATTTGGATCATATATGCCAGACCTTTGTGAAGCAATTAATGCAGCTGATGCTCAAGCACAGTTTACATACAAACCAGTAGGACCGTTAGGTAATCTGTTAAGAGTTCTTCTCCATGTAATCAAATAATGAAAACTTTGGCTCACAGATTAATGTATTGAGTTGCAGCTTTGATATTCTCAAACTGAAGGATAAATGCAATATTGCCATTATATGTATGTGTATAACCATGTTTCTTATCTTGTGATATAAGGCAAACCATTCCTCCACACCCTTTTTTCCTGTAAGAAATATTACAATAATACAGTGTATTTTGTGTTTGGTATGTGAACTGAGGAGTTGTGTATTTACAAAGCAAGAATCTGAAGTAAATCACAGACAAGCAATCCATACATAATTTGAATTATAAAAGCTTTTGGCATTATCCAGCTTTTTTTATGTACGTAGAATTGGCCTCTTCTTGATTGTGAAGAGTCATTCCTCATTCAGCCTTGTAGTCAGTTTATGGGATTTTCTCAATCTGTAGAGTTGCGTTTATTTTTGTGAGCTAAAACTATAATTACAGAAGTTGTTGCAGTGAGAATTCAAAACTCATGCTATGTTTGCAGCTATATATTTTTTCTTGTATTTATAGCATGACAAAAATATAACAAGAATGTAGGGTTCTATGTTTTATTGCAAAAATAAATATATGATTCTACTCAGATACCAGAAAGAGGAATACTTCACTTTTACTTTATATGTTGGTAACTATAAGCAGTTTGAATATAATCAGAATGTCATATTTGGGGAAAATGGGCACTGACAGATTTAAACCCACAAATATATTGAATCTTCTGCTTAACTAAAAAAAAAAAAGGTGCTGTCATGGAAACAGAATTGTGCCTACACTACCACACGGGTGCCTGCAGTGGGAAAACAGCAATCCTATACTGAACAACTGAAAGAACTTATTTTGACAATATGTACTGAGATTTAATTCTTACATTTAGGTTCTTTTATTCATCTGAAAGATCCTGAGCTTACAGTGGCTGTTGAAGCATGCTTAAAAAACCTGCTTCTTGCATTTTGTTGTGACAATCATAAAGACGAAAGAGTATTACAGGGATTGATGTCCAAATGCTGCCAAGCTGGTTTTCGACCTCCGATTATTGTTATTCGTTTTCAGAACAGTGTTTATGATGTAAAGTCCAGGTAAGTGCGTCTGAGTCTTTTGTTTTAAAATCTAATTTCTAAATCAGCCTTTATTAAAATCAATTCCTTTATTCCCAGTTGTCTGATGTAATTTGTATAATATTGTTTTGATGAAAGCTCGATAGTAATTTGTATACTAGGAAATAAACTCACTGAGAGATATTTTAGAATAACTTTGCATATAATTAGTTTGTAAGTAACTTCTGAGATTTGCATCAATAAATAAGAGATTTGCTTCTTTTACCTTTAGCTCATTATAGTGGTTCACAGTGGCATACTGATAACAATTCTTGACACATTATATGTTCTCCTGTTTTTGAGGTCTTTTAATAGAATACATAATTTATATCCAGTATATAATTTATATCCAGTATATGGACCTAGGTATTTGAAGACCGCCTTCTACCAAATACCTCCCTTCGACCAGTCCGCTCCCACAGAGAGGGCCTCCTTAGGGTGCCATCGGCCAGTCAATGCTGGCTGGCGACCCCCAGGGGGAGAGCCTTCTCTGTGGCAGCTCCTGCCCTCTGGAATGACCTACCCCCCGACCTTTTTCGCCGAGCCCTGAAAACCCATCTATTTCGTGCGGCCGGCCTGGCATAGTCTTAATTATGTTTTAGTAAAGGTTTTATATGGGGTATTTTAGAGCAGGCCTTTGTTTAATCTGATTTTAGAATAGAAATTTGAGTATATTTATTGTGATTTTTATTATCGCCTGTTCACCGCCCTGAGTCCCGTAAGGGAGATAGGGCGGCATACAAATTTAAATAAATAAATATGCTCTTTTATATGCAGACCCAGTATAAGCCTCTGTTAATGAAAAGGAGGAAACATGTATCCTCTGAAAATTGTTCTCAAAGTTTGAGGAATTCTCTAAAAATTTAGGAGATGGTATACAGTAATCTTTTTTCCAGCAATGTGTTTAATTGCTGCTTTCTTTCTTTCTTTCTTTCTTTCTTTCTTTCTTTCTTTCTTTCTTTATTTATTTATTTATTATTCAAATTTATATCCCGCCCTTCTCCTCGCGGACTCAGGGCGGCTGACAATCGATTAAAAACACCAATAACAATTACAAAATTAAAATTAATTAAAATGAAATATTTAAATATTGTCTGATTAAAATATGATTAAAACCCCTCTAAAAACCCCTCTTAAAAATTGCCCTAGGCCAGTCCCGCTTGTTGGAATAGCCATGTCTTNGTTACGTGGGAGCGATGAGTCCCTCCCAACACCGCCCGCGCGGCCGCATTTTGGACTAGCTGGAGCCTCCGGGTGCTCCTCAAGGGAAGCCCCATGTAGAGAGCATTACAGTAGTCCAGGCGGGAGGTGACCAGAGCATGAGTGACTGTGCGCAAGGCGTCCCGGTCCAGAAAAGGCCGCAACTGGTGAATCAGGCGAATTCTTCTAAACTGTTTCACTCCAGAATTATCCTTTCATTTCTGAACCAATCCTTCTCCAATCTGCTATTTGCCACTCGGAATTGCTTTCATTTTTTTTCCAGTTAAAACTCATAAAACTATAACCCAATTGTAGCAGTCAGAACAGCGAAAAATTCTGGATGATATCAGTCATAAATGCATATTTTACTCCTCATGACAAAACCCGTAAACCTCCATGTTTTGTTTCAGGGTAGAAATGTTTCTTGTTCCTATGCCCATCGCTCAAAATTTCCCCTAAGCCCAAGATAACTTCTGTCTGTGGAACAGACTCACTGGGTATAAAAGTTAATCCCTAATATCATTTGTCACAAAAATGTACCCTGCTGTTTTAACTTTTTGTAGGGCTGTTTTTCATCCTGACTTCCCAACAGTTTTGACGGCATTGGACATTGACAATACAGTAGTAGCCAATTGCTTAATTGACATGAGGAGCATAGAGACTGTCCTGCTGATTAAAGTAAGAATTCACTTTCATACTTGTAATGGATTCAGAATGTTAGCATGATATTTTTGTGATAATTCATTTTATTTAGGAGTAGACAGACTACTAATTAAATGCACGCTGTTTGTATTTTGTACCAAATCATGTTCAGATGTTTATCAAGTCGTTTTGCTATTATATAAGAGAGAATGAGTATTGGAACTTAAAAGGAAATGATAACAAGATATAAAAGAAAGACTTGGAGGTTTCATCAGTTGTGACCGTGGAAAAATTAAAATCAGATTTGATTTAAGGCAGATTATCTGCTGGCTGTCAAGGGGGTATACCCAAGATTTGGAGAGAATGAGTTCTTTCTTGAAATAATTCTTGCATAAAGATAAATCCAGTAAGAAGAGTTACAGTATTGGGATAAGCCTGTTGGTATTCATCTGGATATTTTAAAAGGTGGTTGTAGTGATAGCCACATTTACAAAGTTTTCAGACCCTTCGGTTTTAAATTTCCCTGAGTTGTCAATATTGCAGGTTTACTCGTAAATGGATTGTGTGCTTTATTTTTTTTCTTAGAGTAATTATGAAGCTCGAAGAGTTATGCAGCACAGCAAACCTCCCAAAAATTGTAAAGAAGCTTTTACTGCTGATGGTGATCAGGTGTTTGAGGAAAGATACTACTCTTCTGAAAATAGAGGGTCTAAATTTCTCAGCAGAGATATAGAAGCAGACATAAGGTTAGAATAACCGATGATCATTCTTTTTGCATTAGTTCTGCTCTTTTTTTTCCTTTTTTTGCTGTTACTTAAATTGTGTCTCTGGGTAATCTATTATTGCAAACTAATTAATAGAAAATATGTGTGTTTGTTTATACGTACACATACAGACATGGAAAATAAAAGGTCTAAAAGAAAATAAACCTGGACAGTTAGTGAACTTTAAAGTGTTGTCTGTATTGCTTTTGTTGTCTGTCTTTCTCTTCAACCAAGTCCAATCGACTGCTCCCTGCTTCTGCTGGACCAGTCCTAATTAAATATTTTCTGTGGGGTCCAGTATACATAAAATGACTTTTATTTTATTAATGTCAATTTAAGAGAACAGTTAAATAAGTGCTCAATTATTTTTAACAAAAAAGGACACTTCAAGCTGATGAATCCAGTGTTCATCTAAGTAATTTATGTCAGTTTCTTCAGCTTCTTGTAAAAATAGGTTTCTAACTAAGGAGTTGTTGTAATTAATTCTTTATATCTTTAAGAAATTTGGAGAGAGAAGTTGAAAAAACAAAAACTCATCTCTTGGCAACACAACAACGAATACGTTCTATTGAAATCGATATAAGACAGAACAAGCAATATCTTAGTGATCATCATAAGCACAAAAAAGAACTGCAGGTAAGAATATAGTGAGCAACCTCTATTGCAGGGGTGTCAAACTGTCGGTCCGTGGGCTGGACGCACCACGTGGAAGCTGCGCCCACCCCATTGCCGGCAATGGCAAAACCAGCCCGCCGTCGCAAGTTTGACATGTCTGCTCTATTGGAAATTAACTCTTATCCTGGTATTTACTACAGTAGGCCAAGCAGATTTCCTGAGTCAGCTGACACAGGTGGGTCTTGTGACCCCTGAATTTCAACATTCATCTGAGGTTGACAAGTACATCTCACAAGGGCTTTTTTTTGTCAGTCTCTCTGGCTGAAAAGTCAGCAGAAACTGCTCCAACACTTGACACAGCTTTGCTAGTTAATAATCTTTATTGTACAATAAACCAGTTCTAATAATTGATGATCTCTGGTGTGGTGGTTAAGGTGTATTAAGAAAGGGGAGAGCTAGGTTCTAGCCCAGTGATGGCGAACCTTTTAGAAATCAAGTGCCCCAAAACCTCCCTGCTCTCTCCCGCCCCCACCTCTGTCCCCGCTCTGCCCTTGCCCCCGCCCACCCGCAGCACCACCCACTGCCTCCACGGCCTTGCTGCAGATTCCCCAGGTGGCCCAACAGCACCATGGCGGCTGCGCCCTGCAGTATCATCTGCACATGACGGGGCGCGAGGGCGGAGTCTTATCCCTGCTGCCCGGCTGCCATGTCCTTGGCTGCGCTGCTCCACATGGGCCACACCTGGGGGCTACTCCTCTGGGGGGGCTGCTGATGGGGCCACGGGGGGAGGCAGGGCTGTGGCGACAGCACACGTGCCCACAGAGAGGGCTCTGAATGCCGCCTCTGGCACGCATGCCATAGGTTCGCCACCACTGTTCTAGCCCATCCTCAGCCACAGAAACTCACAGGGCCATTCATTCTTTTTCAACCCAATCTAGCTCACAGGATTATGAATGTGAAGAAAACTAAGAGGAGAGGATGCTATGTATATCACCTGGAAAGATTGGATATGAATCTATTACAGAAGAGTAGTTTTCTTTTTTATACTCATTGTAATTTGAATCTGGCATTCTTAACCACTCTTTTCATAGCTTAGCTGGTATCTTGATTTTTTAACATTTGTTTTCATTTCTGTTACAGATAGCAATGAGAAAAACAAACTCAGAAATTACAGACCTTGAAAATGTAGAAGAATCAGTGGTCATCTCTACATTAGTAAGAACTGTTTAAACACTTCCTATCTTTATTTGGTACACCGTGATGTAATTACTGAAGACTGACAGTAATTCCTAAAGTGAAGGATCTTATTATTTCTGAGAAATTGGTTTTATTTGCTGTTTGCATTACGTCTTCCTCAGTTACTAGAAGAAGAAATAAGTGAATGAATGTTTGCAGAAATTATGAATCTTTAGAACTTGGACTGTAAATATTGTACTACAGATAGTCCTCATTTAGTGACAGCAATTGGGACCAACAACTTGGTTGTTAAATGAAGTCACTAAATGGAGAATCACACAATTGCCACTGTTTATGATATTACAAAGCACAACATGTTAATTGACTGTAATGGTGAACACGTGACTGAGAGAGATTCTACATAAATGTTGGTTGAAGTTACTTTTTCAGCAGTTTTGTAACTACAAATAGTTGTTGTCTGAGGCAGTCCCTAAACAAGGATTACCTGTAGTGTAATTAGTGAATAAATTTTTATATCTATGGTGAATAATGTCATAGAGAGCATCTCTCTATATTGGATTTGATTCTGTCTTAAAAGCTACTCAATAATTGCATATTTTATTGCGCTTCACTTCAAAAGTAGACACACATTGTTTGCATATGGAATATTTTCAGATATTCTCTTCCAAAGTAATTGGGGAAATAATATTAACAGTATTAAGTTAGTTGTATGTTTCCAATGCTTTGGGTAAAAATTTTTTAGCACCACTTCCTTGTGGAAATAGCAAATCTGAAATGTAATGGAGAATAGATCATCTTGATAGATGATTAAATTGATAGCGATTATCTCTAACACATTGGGATAAACCTAATTTTTGCCTCATAATACTTTGGGGAAGCTGACCTCTAGCTTGTGTTATAATAAAGCTAATAGTGTTAAAATTCTTACAATATGATCCAGTCTGTAGTCTCCTTGCTATTCTTGGGCTGTCAGACAAACTCAGTTTTATGACTAGTAATACAAATTGATTTTTAATGGATTATTTTATATCAGGAAGAAGAACTTCATGATAATCAACAAAAGATAGAAACTGTTAAGGAACGAATACATATGCAAAGGGCAAAAATGGAGGAACTGAAATGTCTTTTACAAGAAGGAGAACAAAAATGTGCAGCCATTAAAGAGAAAATTAGTCAAGTACAAGACGAAGCAGCTACAATCAAGGTAGTATTACTACCATTCAATATGATGGGCAGAATGAACAAGACTGAAACAACAAATTGTTATATCTTTTAGTTCACATTTAAATGATTTTAATTGTTTCTGTGCTTGAGGCACCAGAAAATTCAAAACAGTAGGCATAATTAATAAAAATAATAGATATAATGTTCTACAATTTAATCTAAATACAGAATAGGAGATCAGCTAGTTAGCTAGTAATAGGAATACAGAACTTCCTGAAAAAAAATCTCTTCTGTCAGTAAAAGCTTGAGTGAGCAGATTTTGGATAGGAGTGCCAGCACAATCTATAGTTCTCCCTCAGCATGATTGTTCTTTAAACTAATGTCACACATTTCATATCACACATTTTTAAAAAAGGCAAGCGGGGGAAAGAAACATTTTTATTTTGACCTGTACATCCACTGAATCTTCAGAATTGTTCTCCCTTGGAGCTTGTATAAGATTTCAGTTTCTTCTCTCAACAGAAGAAAGTGTAGTCAACTCTGGATTTAACAGAATTAATCTATGCTTGTTTCACCTGATACCAAAAAAGTAAAAATGGTTATTTCGTAGTAGCATTGATTACTAATTTCATTTTCTAATATCGAAATGATACGCAATTTTAACTCCTGAATTCAACATGACATTAAGTTTGGATCACTGGTACAATAATATTAAGGTATAATATATTATATAGTAATGTAGAGCACATGCTCTATATGTGGCTATCCTTGAAGAGGATTTGGAAGCTACAGAATGAATGCAGTGGTGCAGACAGTTTTGATCACCCTAGGTTTGTGCATGGAACACTGCTGTTATGCAAGCTGCACTGGTGGCCTGATTGCTTCCAAGATCCAATTCAAGCTGTTGGTTATCACCTTGAAACTCCTTCATGACATGGGACCAGGTTATCTGAGTCCCATGCCTCATCCCAATGTGATTTGTATTATATCTTCCTAAGTTACTAGAAGAAGAAACAAGTGAATGAAGGTCTAGAAATGGGGTATGTCTAGTTTAATGAAGAGCAGGACGAGGGGACATGATAGCAGTGTTCCAATATCTGAGGGGCTGCCACAAAGAAGAGGGAGTCAAGCTATTCTCCAAAGCACCTGAAGGCAGGACAAGAAGCAATGGATGGAAACTGTTAAGGAAAGAAGCAACCTGGAACTAAAGAGAAATTTCCTGACAGTGAGAACAATTAATTAGTGGAACAACTTGCCTCCAGAAGTTGTGGGTGCTACAACACTGGAGGTTTTTAAGAAGAGATAGGACAGCTATTTGTCTGAAATGGTATGGAGTTGGACTAGAAGATCTGCAAGGTCCCTTCCAACTCTGTTAGTCTGATTGCCCCACCCCACTTGATCAGGCAGAAGGGGCATGCTGCAGCCCTGTATGTCAAGAGTTTTGGCTGGCAAGATCTAAGGGGTAGAGCCTTTTCTGCTGTGGTCCCCGTTCTGTGGAATATCCTGCCACCTAAAGTGAAATCTGCCCTCCCCCTTTTGGCTTTCGATAGGGTATTAAAACTTGGGGCTGCTGGTTGGCTTGGGCACCTGATGGTGGCGCTCTATGCTGAGGTGGCTAGTAGACTAATAGGGAAGATCCTATCATTTTACCCATCTTGCCTTTGGTTTTTTGTTTCTATATCTAATGTTCTTAATATTTTTAATATTTTATATTTATGATTTTAATTGTAAGCTGCCGAGAGTTGCTTTGCAGTGTGAAATGGGAGGCCTGTTCTTATTTTTATTTATTAAATTTATTGACCACCCATCTTACCACAAGGTAACGCTGGGAGGCTTACAATATTAAAAAGATAAAATATTACAAAACCTATACACAATACGTACTAGATAATATAACAGATAAATACTCAGCCCTAACTAAAAGGGAAGGAGTAAGGGGGATCTATTATTAGTCTATCAACCATCTTCAATGTGAAGCCGTTCCTCCTCCCCCCCCCAATTGGAGCCCCAAGCCAACTGGCAGAGCCAGGACTTTAGGCTCTTACGGAAGCTCAGGAGGGTTGAAGCTGATCTCATTTTGGGGGACAAAATGTTCCAAAGGGCACCAGAATATCTTTACCAACTGGGCCTGCAGCATGCTTCCTCTGACTGGCATGGGTGGGGTGGGCCAGCCCCATTGGGTTGAGGTGGTCCTGCAAGTAGCCTGGGCCCATGCCATGAAGGCCTTTAAAAGTGATTACAAACACCTTGAATTGCACCCAGAAGCAAACCTGCAACCAGTGCATTTATATGTGGTGCATATACATTTAATTAACTAATCAACCTATCTTTGGGATTTTATTTCTTCCTGATAGGATGGTTTACACCAGGCAGATGATGAACTGGAGAGAAGTAAAAACAATCTAAAACATTACGAAGAAAAAGAAAGACTCCATTTGGAATCCATAAAAGCATTTAAACATAATGTAGCTACAAAAGAGGGAGAACTAGAGGTATTTACTTTCTTTTTAGCACGATTGCCAGATTTCTTTGCCAGTACTGTTGCCTACTAAATGATGGGAATGGAGGTAATATTCTCTATTGTAACATGGCAACATAGAGAAAGGTAACATTCTCTATTGCTTATTGTAATATGTACCATGTATTTCTGCGGAGTTGAATTTTAATTAACGTAGCCTAACGGTCCCTGATTTTGTTTAATACCTATATTTCTAGGACTCATTTCCCCCAATATTTTCCAATATCAAATATGCAGGAACTTCTCTAAATCTGGGCATAACGATGGTTATTAACTATGGTGGCAGTGTGAGTAATGGACTTCCTTATGGAGTTGATTGGCCTCTAGTGGGCCACAGTAAGAACAGGCTGCTGAACTAGATGGGCCAGGGGTTCAGTCCAGCAAGGCACTGCTTATGCTGTGTCCTTAAGATCATGGGCAATCTTGGCAGTGCTTTATACTATTTTAAATTGGAACGTTATTTATTTGTTTATAAATATGCTTATAAATATGCTTTCCCACCCCCACGAAAGAGCTTGTTAAGGAGTAAAGGACTGCTCTAACTAGTTAGTTTTCATCAGTGTTGAAGCCAGCTTTCTGAAATAGTGTTTTTCTCATAGCAATTCCAGGGGCTTTCTTCCATTTGATAAGTTGTTGGTTGCCCAATCTGGCATGTCTTTTTCCCTCTTCAACAGAATTGCTATTTCACAGGGTAGGGGAAGTGTGCTAAAGAGTGTGCTATACAGAAAAGGAGACAGAAACAAAGTTGTTCAGCTTGTCGGGGAAAAACAATTCTAGGTTTCTTGTATAACTGAATTTCTGGATTTAGAAAAAGCTCTTCTGGTGGGATAACTAAGGAGGAACAATTTTAATTAAGTATAAATTGCATTGAGAAAGTCAAAATAATTTTCCATGAACAATAAAACCCATTGCTAATAACAATTGCTAATTTAGTTTTTTGAGCCCTAGGGGAAATCAAGAGTCATTATTTCTCTAGTTATTAGGTGCAGAAATACACAGATAGAAAGTCAGTATTCAAAGGCAATTAAATATATATTACCAGACGATGGAAGCAAGCTTGCAGGGGAAAAAGAATGTAACATTTTTCAACAACTTCTAGCTTGCGTTGTCAAATATTTAAGTCCTCCTTTATATGGATGTTTAGGTTGATGTAGCATGCAAAGTTCTGAAATGTTTCAGAGATATCATGGCATTGAAGCTAAATTGTATAATTTAAGACTTGTGCTGTGCTTCAGATCTGGAAGAAAATGATGCTTTGGATTATGAGGGAGTATGAATATAGCACCTGTCTGTAACTGCTTTAATAAGTTGGGACAAATGATATATCAGTATCTTTTTGCTTCAAATCCAAAGAACTGTATGTGTGTGGGTTTGTGTTTGTGCGAGTCTGTGTGGTGAATACTTTGAATACTCTAAAGCAGGGGTCCCCAACCCCCAGTTTGTAGACTGGCACCGGGCCGCAACATGCCAGAAACCAGGCTGTGCAAACAAGTGGGATGCAGGCAGCATGTGAAACCACGCCCCCTCTGGTCCACGGAACTGGTCCCTGATGCCCAAAAGGTTTGGGCCGCTGCTCTAAAGAATTGTTTAAACGTTCAATATTTTAAATAATATGTTAAATAAGTTACACTAAACATTAAGTAATAAACTAGAGCAGCATAATTTAAAACCCTGGAGTTGTATAAATAAATAACCTGAAATAGGCTTTTTCAGTTTGACATGACAAGGCATCCAGCAGTCCAGCCTTTATTAGGAAATCATAAAGGATGGGGGAATTTCATTTGTATACATGAGGAGCAGGTCAATACTTTTAATAAATATTAAAATAATAAATAATCTATACTTCTGTTCCAGCTTTATGCTACTGGCTTGCTTCCCATTTCTTTTTGATTTGTGCAGAGGGCTAGTATGCAGCCCATTGCTATTCAGATTTTATTGTATCCAGCTTTTGTGTATTTTTTTCTTTCACACCTATACTTGCTCTTAATTTTTTAAAACCTTCTCCTGTTCCTTTTATTTATTATACTTACTTTCACTTCACTTTATTTTTTTTCTATATTACTGCACTGTTTTCATCCAAAAGCTTAATGAAAATTATCTTTTGCCATATTTTTAACATTTATTAGGAAATGATTGCAAAGGCTTCAAAGATCCATCCGGAGCGAATAGAAGTAACTAGGACTTACAAAAGTCTTGATACAGAAATGAATCGTTTAAGACATAAAATAAATTCAGAAAGAGACCGTACTGGAGATAGAGAAGAAATAATAAGGTAAATGTGTGTGCAAGTGTGTAAATGAATTTTGTACGTGACGGTAAGTGAATAGGTAGGAGACATCTGAACCCTACATCAGTGTTTTCTGGCTTAGTGACTAGTCACAATTTAGCCTACAAAAAGGGGTCAATTTTTTTTAATTAGACGTTATATTCCATAATTTTCTGACTGACCTAAAAGGTGAATCCCTTCAAAATAATTATTATTTCCAAATTAATTTATATTTTGAGAGGAATTCCAGTTCATATATCTGGAAAATATTTTTAGAAAATAAAATCATAAAACATTGAAAATGTTTATGAAATTCTTTACAGAAAATGCAATTACCAATTAATGAAGGACAATGGGTTTTCTGAATCTATATTATCATTTTTACCTGTTATCAAGTATTAAATAGTAAAAATCAACAATTGGTGTTAATTTTCTAATTTGGACAACTTTCTTTTTTTAACTAATATTGTGTTCCATGAAGCAATACTTGTTTTTCCCAGCTCTTCATGGAATGTCATTCCAAATTGTTCAGGATAGTCTTCTAGCCATCCAGAAAAACTTCCTTAGAACAGACAGTAGGTGACTGTATCAGGTTATAGGCATCTCTCTACCTCAGAATTTCCCTAGATTATTTTGATATTGGTTTGAAACTAATGTTTATTTTTCTTTTTTCTTTTTAAATATACAGACAGCTTCAGGAAGCAAAAGAAAAATACCAGAGTGCAGAAGGCAAAAGCAAAAATTTGAAGAAATTCATTAAACTATTGGATGAGATGATGGTTCAGAGACATAAAACATATCTGTATTTTAAAAGGTAGGTATTGTGTGTTTGTGTGCGATATTTTTTAAAAATATCCAGTAACTTAAGCAAGGATCTAATAAGAGACAGTGGCCGTTTGAACTTATTGAAATCTTTGTGACTTACATGTTTCATGTTAACAAGAACCAATGTGATGATGCAGAACAACAATTAGATTTTTGCATAATTGAACCTCGGTGCACACATCTTAAAAGAGATTGAAGTCAGTAGGCAAAAGGGATTGTTTTGTTTGCAAGCACATCCATCTTCAAAAATAGTCCTATTACTTAATTTTTATTTCTCAGCGCCACAGGCGTTTATAAAACTTTTCAAATTTTGTTTGAAATACTAGTGTGGTTTTTTTTAGTAATTATAATCATGTGCCAGAGGCTGAACAGCAGGTATGTTCTTTAACTGATTTAGTTTGGCTTATGAGAACTTTCAAGGATGGGGCTTCTGTCCACTTTTGCCTTTGTCAGGACAAGTCAGGCAATGTGCTAAGAAGGATAAAAAAGCAGCACTGGAGCTGATACACATAGGCACACCCCAAGTTGTCTGCTAGTGTCATTTCATATGTTATTTATAAGTTTAATAATTTTTCAATTTCTTTTATGTGTTCATTTTTTTAATATTTTCATTTTGAAGGTTTCTTACTATGCGATGCAAATATTACTTCGATTCTTTGTTAAATCAACGGTCGTATTCTGGGAAAATAGAGTTTGACCACAAGAATGAAAGACTTTCAATTACTGTAAGTCAGGTTTTTGGTTGACTTTTGTTTTTGTTGTTATTTTATTTTTT
>NW_015386497.1:195275-212247 GCF_001527695.2 Protobothrops mucrosquamatus | reverse complement strand
AAAGACTGGCCTTAAAATGAAATGGAAAACAATGGTTTCACTCCTCCACATAATCTGCATGCGAATGAGCTTCCATGTCAGCGCCCAGTTGTACAAAATCATTCCCTTACAAGAAATAGAAACCCGGTATTTTTTTAATACCTCAGAGCAAACAGAAAATGATAAGAGCTTTTTTTCCAAAGGTACAAATGCTCCCTAGGTCATTGCCTCAAATTAATAGTACTTTATTATCCAAAAAGCTAGAGCCGGCAGGGAAGGCAAAAACAAGCCACTTCTGTACTGTTGCCATGAAAACTGTCACTAGGAGTCAAGCTTGACTTCTGGAAACCTTTTTATTTTCCCCACAAAAGAGCTGGCTCAATAATTTATGCAACTTCAGTCACTGCTGAATCAAACATGTCTCATTTTTTTATGTCTTAAATGTATGAAAATGTTAGAGTCATACTGGATTGTCTCCAGATCGGGAGCTCTTGTTATGAATTGAGGTCTTGTGAATAATTTCCAATAGTCAGAGATGATTAAGCAACTTTTGATAACAAATCTGAAAATGTTCCCACATTCCTATTTTACTACAAATTATACTTAATTATTCTCCATCCCACTATTCTTATCATCAGCTTCCCAATTAATCCACAACAACTTTATTTTGGAAAGAAAACTAGATTACACTAACGAAATACATAAGGGTATTTATAAGTGCATTTTTATACCTGACAAATTGCCTTTCATGATGTGTAATTCTTTCTACATTAAAGTCTTGCTTTGTACAGCTAGTCCTCAACTTGCGGACACAATTGAGCCCAAAATTTCTGTTGTTAAGTGGAACATTTGTTAAGTGAGTTTTGCCCCGTTTTACGATCTTTCTTGTCACGGTTGTTAAGTGAATCACTGCAGTTAATAAGTTAGTAACCCAGTTGTTAAGTGAATCTGGCTTCCCCATTGACTTTGCTTCGCAAAAAGTGATCACATGACCTTGGGACACTGCAACAGTCATAAATATAAACTAGTTGCCAAGTGTCTGAATTTTGATCAAATGATCATGGGGACGCTGCAACGGTCGAAACTGAAAAACAGTCATAAGTCACTTTTTTCAGTGCTGTTGTAACTTTGAACCCTCACTAAACAAACTGTTGTAAGTCAAGAATTACCTGTATAGTAATATGTTACATTTTGCATATTTGATGTACGTAAACATTTGTACATATTAAAATCCTGACTATTCATTCAGGTTATATCATTTTTAATTTTAAACATTTTCCCTTTTTTTTCATAGTTTGAGGCTTTAACAGATAAAAATATATATATATGTTGCCAGTTACTGCAACAGAAATTAAGATATTTTAAAAATTTTAGGTGAAATACAGTGCTACCTATATATGTGTGATATTGTTGTTAAGTATTCTTTTTCTTGAGTGATATGGAACGGTAAAGACTTGATCGGGAAACTTCACTACAAGAAAGTGAGAATGTTACATCTAATTTTGAACATGGCCGATCAGTTTGGTATTTGTTGGGCTGATTTTTTTAATCCTCACATTTTTTTTGTTTAGGCCACTTATACATATATTGACAGTTTATTGAAAGTTATTGGCAATCAGGAATTCCACCTTAATGAATACATGGAATTAATTCCAAGAGAATAAACATGTTAGTGAAAAGATGGGTGTAATGCTTAGCTTCTCTTTCACCATTCCTATTGGCTTTCATAATAACCATGGAATTAATGGACTTGATCCTCTCTGGCCAGTTTCCAAGTTGAGCAAATGGGTGAAGAAGCAGGTAACTGTTCTGTCCCTCTTTTATGAGTATACATACTTGGGTTCTAGCCTGCAAAATATTTTAGAGGGTAATTTTATGAGAAAAAAGTGGGATTCAACTTTTCATAGTCCTGCAATTTTTGAAAACTTAATTGTAAATTTGATGTAATTGTACAGATCATAACTTAGCTGAATGTTCATAAAATTGCTGGTGATGGGTTGTTTGTTTTTTTTAGAAATAATTTCATATTGGAGAGTTGTTATGACATGTATCACCTCAAGATGTCCTCATAATTCTGATAGATGGACTGCATTGATTTTTGCAGAAAAACAGGAAATGTCTCCTGGCCACTTTTTCTTTGCATGATATTTTATTGCTATTTACATTTAATTGTAAATACAGGGTGGAATGATTGCCTGTGTTTATAGTATTACATGCTTTGGATGCGATTCATGAAATGTGGTGGTGAATATTTCATTCATTTCAATGGCCTTGAAGCAGTGGAATGATTTATTTTTTTTATACATTGTTTAGCTTAGGGTCTCTGTGCATATGTTTCATAAAAGAGTTTTACTTTAAGGTATTAACGTGTGGACACCTTGTTGAATTTAAATGTAATTTATTATGTAATTTAAATGTAATTTATTATTTGTCAGCCGCCCTGAGTCCGAAAGGAGAAGGGCGGGATATAAATACAATTAATAAATAAATAAATAAATAAATAATTTTCAATTTTAAAGCATGTAAATTAGCTGTGTCAAAACAATGCATTCATTATAGATGTTAGTTTATTTGCAAGGTTTTAATGATTGGGATAGGGTGAGATTTTTTAACTGGTTTTCCATCTATTCATTACTTCCTTTTTGTCCTGGGAGTAGATTTCACTTTCCTTTTTGTGTTCTACTTAACACTGACTGAAAAGATAAACTTGTCGCATTGCATTTTTCCTTGGAAGATCCTTTATGTTTTTCTCTTAACATCTAGTTTATTAAAAGTAGACTTAAGGAAAGGCAGTTAAAAGGAAAAGAAATAAATAATTGAAAAGGAAATTATGGAGACAAGTCTAAGTAAGTGCAAAGAAAGTCAGTTACCTAGCTATTTATCTGTATCTTTCTATTTTGGTTCAGGTTTTTGAACAACAATCCTACATACCCTTAAGCAAATTATTGTTCTAATAAACAAGAACGATCAACCCATTTTCTTTGATATAAACCTGCCTACCAGCAGCTTTCCCTCCCAATCTTAAGACCTAGCGTTCATCCAGTAGTGGAAAGGCAGCCTCCTATGGTCATTAATGGAAGAGTTCTTATTGGACTTCCTTTCCCAAGAAATAAGACAAATTTCATCTTTGACTCTTGACAAAGAAGAGAGAGAGAATGGAAGGTGATACAGTAAAGGAAATGGAACGCTGTGTTAAATGGGGTTGGCAGGCATTCGGCAAGTTAGGCATAATATGCAGGAACAATCTCTCCGTATGCCTGAAGAGAAAAGTTTTTGATCAGTGTGTGCTGTTCTAAACATATGCAGGTGAAACATGGACACTAATCACACGATCGATAACAAAAGCTAAGATTGGTGCAAAGAGCTATGGAAAGATACATGCTTGACATTACAAGGCAAGATAGAAAGACCTGCACCTGGACTGGAGAACAAATGAAAGTATACGATATCCTTGTCAAGAGAATAAAAGACTTAAAACGGAAATGGGCTGGTGACATAGCAAGAAGAACCGATGGCAGGTGGAACAAGGCAGTCACAGAACAGATCCCACTAGATCACGGGTAGGCAACCTTGGCTCTTTTATGACTCGTGGACTTCAACTCCCAGAATTCCTGAGCCAGCCATGCTGAGGGGAAAGGGAGGTTTCCAAGCTGAGCATGCTGGCTCAGGAATTCTGGGAGTTGAAGTCCACGAGTCATAAAAGAGCCAAGGTTGCCTACCCCTGCACTAGATAAAAAATGTCCACGAAACAGACCTAAAACAAGATGGATGAACGACATCAGCAAGTATTGGCAAAAGAAAGCTCGGCACCCCTATTGGTTGGAAACATGCAGAAGAGGCCTTCGTCCTACAGTGGACAATGGCTAAAATGTTCATGATAGATTTATACAAAACACATTATACAGAATGCTAGACATTAAAGTTGTGTCTTCAGACACACATTTTTGAGACTGAAAAGTTAATGCTCAAAATTGTTTTGCCCAACTCTGCAAAGTTTTTCCTTTCAAAACCCAGAAAAATGGAGTAGTTTTCCACATGATTAAGCAGAGTTCCAGCAATTTTTGAAATGTATTTTGCTATACAAAGAAACCACAGTTACCCCACGGCCTCTCAATTAAGGCATTTAGAGCAATCTATACCGAGGAAAATTCTGCCCAAAGAAAGCAGCAATATGTTTGCTTAGGCTAGTGAGGAGAACACGAGCCTTGCCCACTCAGAACATGTGAGCTTTGCAATTCAGGAATTACAGTTAATTATATTTTTTTTAAAAAAAGAGGGCTTTATTCTACAATTCATCTGGTAGCAAAATATTTGAGGATTGTATTTAGTTTTTCATTAAGATTATTACCAGATATACTGGTCAGGAGATGAAGCTTCCAGATGAATCATTCAAAGGCTGATGTTCAGCTGTGATCCAACTTTAATACTTTCTTGAAGAATCCTCGGAATTTCAAATGGGCCAGCAACAAAGAAAAGAAATGCTTTCTGCTTCCAAACAGATGATTATAAACATATCATGTTTGCAATCAGAGTGGTAGTCTGTCAGTGAAACGTTAGCTTTCATGTTAATTTGTCGTTATTGTTTCTTGTGGACTCGTTATCTCAGACACACAAGAAAAAAATACAGGTAGTCCTCACTTATAACTGGTTGCTTAATGATCATTCGAAATTACAACGGGCCTTCCCAGGACTGTTTACACACTCATCATATAATTGCATTTGGGGCACTTGGCCACTGGCTCCCCTTTACAGCTGTGTGCGGCCTCCTGCTGTCATGGGTCACCCATTTTGGTTGTAGGTGGGACTTCTCATTAATTTTGAAGTGTCATGCTGAACTGCCTGAAGAGGTCAGGACTTGGCAATACTGTACTGTGTTAACAGTGGTCCTGCCTTCTCCATTGTTGCTCTTTTGGCTGCCTTGCACAGCAGCACTGTACAGTGTTGATGGTAGTGCGGGGGTAGAAATGGAGACTTCGGACCGTCAGGCCTCTACTTCAGTCCCAGCATTGCCAGTGCTGCCACCATCACTGAGGAGTGCCACCTCAAACCAGGTGCTATGGTCAACTGCTACACCTCAAAGTCCCAGCCCCCCCCCCTCCGCCACCCTGTGCAAGTTTATGGTGGGTTTTTTGTTTCCCCTGGAAGTATTTTGTTTCACCTGCAGATACTTTTTTTTCATATAATTTCAGTTACATTTTTTTTCCTTTTTATATAATTGAAGGTGCAGCCTGGAGATGGAAATAAGGCTTCTCTTGAAGACATGAAATCTCTATCCGGAGGGGAACGTTCGTTCTCCACAGTCTGCTTCATCCTTGCTCTGTGGTCCATTGCTGAATCTCCTTTCAGATGCTTGGATGAATTTGATGTATTTATGGTATGGTTGGATGAGGTTTTGTTTTTTTTTACTATAAACTGTTAGATTATGGATGGGCTAATTTGGTGGGGAGTTTGGATTTTTTTCTTGGTTTACTTGTGATGTGTTTTTGTGGATGTTGTTATTGCTTTAATGTTTTTTTTAATTGTTTTATGCTTTTAGAATTGTGAGCTTCCCAGAGACACCTGGTTGAGTTGGGCGGCTCTAGAAATTGAATGAATGAATGAATGAGCGAGCTTACACTACTTTTGTGCCACAAGTTTTTAGGCAGTCATGCTCAGAGGAATTAGATTACCTAACCCTGAATTAAACGAAGTTGATAGGAAATAGCTGTTATAAAAGAAAAAAAAAGGTGGCATTAGAACTGGTCTTTAAGACAATAATATACATTGAATTGTTTTGGAAATTTAAATAAAATACGTTTTTTTAAATAACAGTTTGCACACTTTAATATCTTTTAGGACATGGTTAACAGGAGAATTGCAATGGATATGATGCTTAAGATGGCAGACTCTCAACGTTATCGGCAGTTTATTTTGCTCACTCCCCAGAACATGAGGTATATATTATATTTCCTGTTCTCTATCCTTATAGGCATTTTAATATTTAAAAAAATATTTTGTACCATTTATCTAGACTCTCAAATATATGGACTTCCATTGTTATTTTACATTGGAAGTTCTAGAAGTGTCTGGATAAGAAGTGATATCATCAATGAATGCTATATTTTGAAATCAAATGCACCAAATTGAGGCTTTAGAAATATCTCTGATTGAATTAGGTTTAAATAAATGCAAAAATGAGAACATAAAGATGCATATATAGGTAGTCCTCAGCAATTCAGCCCAAAATGTCTGTTGCTAAGTGAGACAATTGTTAAGCGAGTTTTGTCTCATTTTACGACCTTTCTTGCCACAGTTGTTAAGCAAGTCACTGCAGTGAATGGCTGCAGTTAGTAACACGGTTGTGAAGTGAATCTGGCTTCCCCATTGAGTTTGCTTGTCAGAAGGTCACAAAAGGTGATCACATGATCCAGGGACACTGCAGCCATCGTAGATGTTGACAAACATCCGAATGTTGATCACGTGGCCATGGGGATGCTGCAATAGTTATAAGTGTGAAAAATTGTCACTTTTTTCCGTGTCACTGTAACAGTCACTAAATGAAATGTTCTAAGTCGAGGACTACCTGTATATGTATGTATGTATGTTGTATTGAGGTTTAGCATATCCCTTGCATGGAATTCCCAGTTTGTTATTAAGATTACTATAAGTGCTGAGGACCTGAATGACCACAGGATTTTATTTATTTTTTTTTTTTTTTAGAAAATTTTATTTATTTTTCCCATCATAAAAAAAACAATCATACGTAAACACAATAAACAGTCAATAACCCCCCCCCAGAACTTCCCAAACCTAATCCCAGGATAATATTCATATAAAAGTAAACAAATACTAATATCTCTAACTCCACAAAATATCTTGATCTACAAGAAAAGATAGAAGTAAACAAACCACAGGATTGAACCCTAACCTCTACAATCATTATTTCAGGAGATAACTTCTTTCTATTGTTTTTATTTTTTAAAGAATACTTATTGTTGTTATTTAGGTGATTTGTAATAAGTTATGTATTTGTGAATTATAGATTTTTAAATGCTGTTAATTCTTCCCTCCCTATGGGTTCATACGCTTTGTAGACAAGGTTTTTCAGTCCTGCTAAAGGGATTCAGAGGTATCCATTGGGCTGACAATAAGTGATTGGGTTCATTGTCACCAGAAATGAGTGAGATCACTCAGCTGATCACACGTTTTCCATGCAGTTTGAGATAGCAGCCCTCTCGGCAACCTTGAGCCTGTTTTCTGGCACCTGGGGGGAAAGATTGAGCAGTTGACTCTAGAGTCAGTTCTAGCGAAGCATTTAGCAGAAGTACTGTTGCCTTTGTTAACATCTGTGAGTAAAATATTCAGTCAAAAGCTATTGCTGTCAGGTTTGTGACTAGTTTATATATATATGAATATATGTATGTATGTGTATATATGTATATGTATGTATGTATGTAGGTCTTTGGTTATTTGGGTTTTTTCCCGCGTAAAATTGGAAGTGTCTTGGCGACGTTTCGACGAAGTCCCATTCGTCATCTTCAGGCTGGTGTTTTCAGCTTCATGCTTCTAGGAGTAATGTGTGATCGCAGCTGTTTCTTCCAATTTCTTTCTTCCAAGACACTTCCAATTTTACGCGGGGAAAAACCCAAATAACCAAAGACCTACATACAAACACCCGCGAAAACCTCAGAAAACAAATATGTATGTATGTGTATATATGTATATGTATGTATATATGTGTGTGTGTATATATGTGTGTGTGTGTGTATGTGTATGTATGTATGTATGAGAATATGAATATCCTAGTACTCAGAGCAGCTTTGTGCAACATTGAACCCCATGGATTTAAGGTATAATGAAAAGATTTTGCAGATTAGCTTGTTCAGAGTCTGCAAGGTTTAGGAATGCCACTACAACAACCTTGACAGAGGCCATTAAATAATGCTTTAGTTCATTTTTTTTAGTGAAGAAGGGCTCGTCAATTCTGGAAGCAAATAGAGAACAATTAACACTCTTAATATTTAGGTGAAATTTGCTTCATTGCAGTTTCCAACCATTCATTCTAGTCCTTTCTTCTGGAGTCTCGGAGAATAAGTCTCCCACCTCTCAACTCCCACCTGATGGCCTTTCAGGTAGTTGAAGGCACCTAGCGTATCCCCCTTTAACCCAAGGACTGATAAACGTTTTGGCAGCTTTAGACTTTTGCTTAGGATTGTGAAATTAAATGAATTAGCCTAAAGATAGGACCAGTGTTCCTATGAACTGTATCTAAAATACTTAAATGTTTTTGATAGATATTTACAAAAGTGAGTTGCTATTAATCAGGTGGGGTACAAGTATGAAAACATTGCACGAAAGAATCATTATATGGTTGTTTTGTTTTGTTTTGTCTTTTTGCATTTTTATCTAGTTCTTTGCCTACAAGTAGTCTTATCCGAATCCTTAGAATGCAAGACCCTGAGAGGGGACAAACGATGCTGAATTTCAGTCGTACAAATGAAGGAGATGAAGATGGAGAATGATAACATCTCACCTGTTGTTAACTAACTTGTTTTGTCATGTTGAAGACGCATAGACTCTGTTCACTGCTGGTAAAATCAGTGAAAGAGAGCATTTTTTTGTTCCTGAAGTTTACTTGTGGCCTTTCTCTCCTTATAACAGGCCTTTAATGGTATCTGACAAATTTGAATTTTATGCTCAGATTTTGTAAACATTTTGATGCTAGAATTATAGCAGTCAATATGTTCTTTCTTCTACTTTGTTCCTATGAATTACATTTACTGTATATTTCTTGCCAGAGTTTGCTATTAATAATATATTTGCTAAATGTGGAAAATGTTTCCTATTTTTATTGTTCCCAAAAGAGAGGTAAATATAAATGACAGACGAATACATTTTATATAATATACTTACCTGTTTTTACAATATTTTTGAATGCTATAATAGCAGGTGAAAAACTGAATCCTTTATTAGTAATTCCTCTAATAACATTTCTGTCTAAATTTTATCGTTTCCTTCATCACTGCACTATACATTGTTAAACCCCTTTATTGTTTGTTACTCTCTTTCAAATGCGTCTGTTAACCATTTAGTTCCTATGGCAAATAAAAATTCAGTTGATGTTGGATTTGCATATTGTGCTGAATCACCGTTTTTGAACAAACTAAGCTGGTATACAGGGATTGCTAAACCAGGACTAGGCCCTATGTAGTCCTGCCAGCATTGCTGAAATATAGATCCCAGCATTCCTCCTCACTGGCCATGCTGATATTGGCTGTAGACTGATGTACTTATGCAGGGGTGTCAAACTTGCAACGTCACATAACATGTTGCGACGTATTGTGACTTTTTTCCCTGGCAATGGGGTAGGTGTGGTTTCACTATGACGCATCCGCAGGCCGGCAGTTTGGCACCCCTGTACTTATATATCATCTGGAGCAGAGTTTCCCAATGTTTCTGGCTTTGTGAACTGGCCAGGGGGAGGGGATGGTTTGCACAAGAGGCTGGCAAGCACACGTGCAGCTCCATTTCCGGGAGCTGCATGCATGCACGCCTGCCTATCGTGCAAATGGAGCACGTGCACGAGCTTGCCTGCTGCTCACACAAGTGAGGATGAGCTTGCTGGCCATTTTCATGGCCCAGTTGCAAACGCTTCACAGCCTACTAGTGGGCCATGTCCCACAGGTTGGGGACCCCAGATCTGGAGGAACCAAAGCTACTCATTCCTGCAAGGCATAAACCAGTTTAGCTGTTGCAGCACTTCCACAGTCATGTCATTGCAATCTGGGTACTTGTGTGCCCGTCTCTTGATCACAATGTCACAGGGAGCTACAGTCAAGTGATTGCCATTTGCAACCTTCCCTGCTGGCTTCCCACAAGCAAACTGGATGGAGAAGCTGGGAGGGAAGGTCATAAGTCATTCTAGTACAGTGATGGCGAACCTTTTAGAGACCGAGTGCCCAAACTGCAACCCAAAGCCCATTTATCGCTGGGTGCCAGGTGGGCGTGGCCCACTGGGTGGGCATGGCTGTGGTGATCATGGCAGATTGGGAGGGTGTGGCCAAGATGGGCATGGTCACCTCAATGTTGCTCGTGGGGAGGGATGCCTGTGGGGTATGGGCAGGATTGGGTGAAGATCCAGGGGGCCTCTAGCAGGTGAGGTGATAGGCAGGAGACTTGTCCTGCGGGGTGAGGCAAGGCAGGGTGGGGTTGCCATTGCCATGGGGCAAGGCAAGGGCCAGGGCGGCTGCTGCCTGACACCATCGGCCCCTGCACATAGAGGCCAGCGAGCGCCTGGGGGCCGATGGTGTCTGTCAGCAGCCACAGCCTGCTGGCCCCCCAACTGGCACACTCTGGGGCTCCGCAGCCCACCACCAGCAGTTCAAAGAAGCCGCCTCTGAGCTGGATGGCCGGCCGACAGCTGAGGAGGTGATGTAGTGGGTCGTCCCTGGGAAAAGGAGAGCATACAAGCCCAGGAGGGACGGGATGGGGCGGAGGAAGCCAGCCATGCCGGGATGCATCCGACCACATGGGACCTCGGCGAGTTAGCAGGCAGCTGGTTGAAGAGGGACAGTTGCCATCTCTGGGGTATGGCGCACATGCCCATAGAGAGGGTTCTGAGTGCCGCCTCTGGCACGCGTGCCATAGGTTCGTCACCACTATTCTAGTAAGTCCCTGAACTTCTGCCTACCCACCCTGGCTTTCCCACGGCCCCCCACAATGTCAGCCCTCCTGGATAGACCAGGCAGGAAACATGACTACGACAGATGAGCTAAATCTACTTGCAAGTCTGAAGGTGCAACCTACCACTAACTGTGATCAATTAGGGTAGGCAAAGAAACTTTCTAAGTTTCCTTTTCTGACCTTTAAACTACTATGGGCTCCTCCCTCTCCTTTTGGATTGTTCTCTCATCTTTCCTCATCCACAATACCATTAACAGTCAGTCTGCACCAGCCTTCCCCCCAGCCTCCCATAACTGAGGCAGGGCCTGCACTAGCCCTCCCAAGCCTTCATTCTGGCAACTGAAACTTGCCTAAATCAGATTGGAATTTAGAAATCTCAGAAATAATGGTTTGTTGGAAGAGGGGATGGAGGTTAGTCTTGAAAAATCTGATCTTGATCTTAGAAGAAGTGATGATTTAAGTTTTTGAGCAATAGGTATGATTTGAGGAAGGGGAACTACAGTATGTTCAAATCCACATTGTCTTAAATCCAGCAATTTTGAGTTTCACTCCAGTCTAAATTAAAGGCTAGTTTACAGAATGAAAATCCCTCAATCAGCTTACTGTGAGAGTAAGCAACATGTCTGGATGTTTCTCCAGCACTGGAGATGGAGGATCCACCCATGGGTAGTAGACTGTATTCCTGCCCAATCAGATTAAGTCAGCCAAAGTTGCCACGCCCGTCCTGGACCATAGATTCCCAGTCTTGACTTAATCTTGCCCATGGACGGACGTAGGCGTTCAGGTAAGACAACGCCCCTTTTAGTTTTTTGACTCTTGCCAGCCCCAGCTAGCATTACCAATGATGAGAAATGGGATAGCTTGTTCAAAATTGGGAAGACAGCAGGTCATCCATCCTTACAGATCACCCTAATAGATGATCCATGCTGAGAAAGGATGAGAGGGAATGTAGTATTTATTGTCCTCTTGCTCCTCCAAATACAGACAGTTCTCAAGATCATAATGGAGGTTGGATATATGCTTGTAATTTGTGCTGATCATTAAACAGGTCACCATGTGACCATGCCTGATTTTATGACCTTTTTGTGGTGGTCATAAATTGTGGCAAAAGACATAAATTGTGGTCATGTGACAGTGGGCCAGATACTGAGTACCCAAAATGCGATCACAGGACCAGCGGAACAGGGCGGCTGTTGGGACGTTGAATCCAAGTCTTAAGTAGTTCTGGGGAGGTCCATTGTAACTCCAAACGGATGTTAAGCTATTTGTCTTAAGGACTATCTATACAACATTCTTTGGGAGTACCAAAAAACATTCAATTTTCTCAGTACAGGGGCTACAATTCACAATAAGGGCTTCCATAATGGCCTTTGATGTGAGCAGCCTACGGTTTGAATGTCCCTTCGTTTTCAAGTATTTAATACGTTGATATGCAATTCTGTCTTCAAGTTCAGGTACACGAGAGGGATGCCAGCAAGTGTTAAAAAAAAAAAAAGATGCTGAACACGTCAAACTTAGCTGAGTCTTTCACCTTAAAAACTGCTTTCCAGCTGTGTGACAAGACAGATGTCTGATATCACTCTCACTTTAAGGAACCTGCACGACAGTCATTTGTCTGAGGTTGCCCTTTTCTCCATAGACACACATTGCTGATGAGAGCTGGACCGCAATGTGTTGTGACATGATGTAGGAGACTGTGATTGGCATTGAGGAATCTGCTGATATAAAATATTTGTGGGCAGTTAAAAGTTGACTTTCTAGGCCTAGAATTTTTTAAAATTTTTTCAAAATGAGTTTTCTGCATTTTTTTTAAATTTTAAAATGCTTACCTTGTGATCAATTTTGGTATTTTTTCCCCCAGAAAAATCTGTTTTTCTATCATATGTCTTTACCAATTTCCCCAGTAAATCAACACATTCTTTCTCAGCTACCAAAGGCAGGATTATCCTCCGTCTGCTTTGCGTTGCATTTTGCCAAGAAAGATGCCAAAACAAAGAAGTGGAGGACTGAGTACAGGTAATTCTTGACTTATGACCACTCGTTCAGCAATCGTTCGAAACGATGTGGGCTGAATGGAGTTATGACTCCTGCCTGAATTTAATAATAATAATAATAATAATAATAATAATAATAATAATAATAATAATAATAATAATAATAATAATAATAATAGTAATAGTAGTAGTAGTAGTAGTAGTAGTAGTAGTAGTAGTAGTAGTAGTAATAATAATAATAATAATAATAATAATAATAATAATAATAATAATAATAATAATAATAATAATAATAAAGTTGGAAGGGACCTTGGAGGTCATCAAGTCCAACCCCCTGCTCAGGCAGGTAACCCTATATCATTTCAGACAAATGGCTGTCCAGTCTCTTCTTAAAAACTTCCAGTGTTGGAGCATTCACCGCTTCTGGAGGCAGGTTGTTCCATTGGTTAATTGTTCTAACTGTCAGGAAGTTTCTCCTTAGTTCTAGGTTGCTTCTCTCCTTGGTTAGTTTCCATCCGTTGCTTCTTGTCCTGCCTTCAGGCACTTTGGAGAATAGCTTGACTCCCTCTTCTTTGTGGCAGCCCCTGAGATATTGGAACACTGCTATCATGTCCCCCCTCATCCTTCTCTTCGTTAAACTAGACATACCCAATTCCTGCAACCATTCCTTATATGTTTTATCCTCCAGTCCCCCGATCATCTTTGTTGCTCTTCTCTGTACTCTTTCTAGAGTCTCAGCATCTTTTTTACATTGTGGTGACCAAAACTGGATGCAGTATTCCAAGTGTGGCCTTACCAAGGCATTGTAAAGTGGTATTAATACTTCACGTGATCTTGATTCTATCCCTCTGTTAATGCAGCCCAGCTCTGAGTTGGCTTTTTGGGCAGCTGCAGCACACTGCTGGCTCATATTTAAATGATTGTCTACTAGACACAAGAACAAAATTCAGGTGCTTGACAATCCACCCATCCTTACGACTGACCTCAGGGATGCTGCAATGACCCCCCTTCCACCTATCTTCCCCTATCCCGCTCTGTGGATTTCTGCAGGCTTTGGGGTCATGTGGTTGCCAGTTGTCACCTTTGCCAAGTGGCTTCCAAACAGTCAACGGGACCAGCCTCATGACTGCATGATTCGCTTAACGATTTGCTTAACAACCATGGCAAAAAAAGGTTGCAAAATCAGGTGTGGCTCACTTAGCAACTGCTTGCTTAGCAACAGGAATTCCGATCCCAATTAGGGGTGGTTAAGTCGGACTACCTGTATACTGAAGGCTCTCTTAGGCACTCCTGCTTGAGTTTGACTTCAGATTCTGCAGTTTTATCCCCACTGCATTTTAAATATTTCTGTAATATTTAAAGCCGTATTTATTTTTTTTACCTTTAGTGAACTCTCTTCAGTGCTCTGGATTTGCATGGATAATCTTGAGATGAAACAGCCAAATTTGTCTCCTCTCCTCTTCTGTTATGTGCTCTGAGTATATTGTAAAAGTGGAGAGTGACAATTCTATCTAGTCAGCTATAAATTGAAAATAAAACCATCTCTGTCCCTTCTGGCGATGTAGCTATAACTCTGAATGGCCTGCTATGCCCCTTAGGACGAGTGGGAAGTTAAATAGTATCCCTCAGCCCCTGCAATAAATTAACCTGAAACCACATATTATTTGTAGATTTATTTATTTTTTATTCCAGGCAAGGAGAGGGAGTGGGGAGGTTCATCAGTGAACTATTAAGTTCACTTTTATAATTGATTGTGAAATGTTTTTATAAGGAGAGTGTGTAGAATTTAAATAGTCATTCTTATTTACCCATTTTGGAATATAGTGGAAGTACAGAATTTTGTCCGGTAGTTTTAGACCGGTTGAGAATCCATATTTTATAACTGAATCCAGACAAGAGAGAAATACAGTTAAGAAATCTAATAATACTGGATTAGATTTCTGCCTGCTCTGTGTGAAGTTACTGGTGATCTAAAACACAAGATTTGCAAGTTAGGGAACAAGTTTCAATCCAGATCTGCAGTTTTACAAGAGTGGTTTGAACTGCTTCTGAAGAAGTCCATTTGACCTAAACTCCACCCTTTCCTAGAGAATCCAGACTTGCTCTTATCACTTACCACCTCCAAGTTAGATTATCATCATATACTGTATACTATGGGAAGTATCTTTCAGATGCTGAGGTCATTTAGACTGGTCTAGCTCTTGGCTGTATGAGTTCAAATGAGAGCGATCTATCAAGGTGCATATTGCCTCACAGGTATCAATATCACCTGGAGGTGTCAGGACTTGAACCGCCAAGATCTTGGAACTGAGCACCTTGGATTTCACAGGAAGCCACTGAACCATTTGTAGATGCCTGTGTCCACTTGACTATGGTTCTTTTGGCCTGATGTTTAGGACAATAAATGACATTTTCAATGTTGTCATTTACCTGCATTTTAACATGGCAGGAGTTTCAGGAAGATGCTTTTCAATTAGATGTGCTTAGGATATGCTTCCACACTTTTGTTGAAACAGCTCATATTTTCAGGGACAAAGCTAGTAAACTATAAGGTGGATTTCTTTGCAACAATTGTGTTAGCTTTTGCATTCCACTGTGATACTCAAACTACAGTAGTGATTGCTACTCAGCTTTTCTTACTAAGGCAACGGTGACAATAGGAAATCCATTAAGAGCCATATTTAGGAAACTAGCTTTGCATTCTTTGCCAATGTTTTCCTTTAACCTGTTTCCAAGATTTTGCTACTTGGCGTATCTTGGAAAAACAAACCGGGAATCCGGCTGTGAACTCTTACAATATATTTTTTCTCAGAAAAGAAAACCTTTTTGAACAATAGTAATTACAGGATCAACAGTTCAGCTAAACTGGTGTGCTTTGATTTTTTTTTGAGATTTAATGTTTTTTTATACTTCCACAGTCCTTCTTCTGGGATCAAATGCCTTTCAACTCAGGCTTTCAGATGCCTTCTTTAGAAACCATTCTAGAAATTAAAACTAGAACTATATACCACCTTTTGCTGGAGCTCAAGTGTTTTGATTGTTCCTAGAATGTGCGATACAAGAACGAGACCCAGAGAATCAACTGACTTTAATTGTAGTTTTTAGGAATTACGAAAGGCTGACGTTAGCCCTTTGCAGTAGACCAGACTGGAAAACCAAAGTTATGAATGCTAAAACTACTTTTATTATATGGTTACAGTAACAGAATCTTGTAAGTCCAAACACGCTTTCCCCTCCCTCCCTCTCTTTTTCTTGGTGATAACTAGGGAGAGTCAAGTCTGAGACATTTTCTCAAATTACATTTCTGTTTTGGACTTAAATTTCTTTTATCTGACTATTGCCTTGGTTGCAGCTCTTCCTTCTGTTCCTCAGGGTTATTCCTCCTGTCCATTAAACCTGCAAAAAAAAATGGGTTGGAGCTGAGTTCTGTAAACATCAGGGTGAAGTCCCCATACATACATGGAAGCTCCACTGAGAAAATATTTGGCTATCGAATAGCGTTTATCATCTATTTAATTCCAGCGCTAGCAGCAAGGTACCTGTGTAAAAGGAAACACATGAGAAGTCAAAGGTTATAAATTTATTTGGGGAAGTTGATCTCAACCTTTTGGGAAGCTTATGAAAATTTCAAGCAGAAATTAATACACTCCCAGCAAAACAGTTTAAACTTCCAGTAGAACAACATTGAAAATATGTTTTTTTCCCCCTCTACTTCTCTATTTGTTTGTTTGTTTAGCCTTCACCGATTGGAACACCTTAGTGGGGTTAGCTTTTTTTAAAGCTTTATCCTTCATTCCTCTGACATGAGCCTTTTTCTCTTTTTTTTCCCAAATGAAGGATGCAAATGAGGTAAGAATTAAGGCAAACCTAAAAGTCATGCAAATGAAATACATTTATATCCACTGACAGTACAAGCACATGGCTGGATCAGACTCCTAAAGCTGCTATCAGTCTGTCCACTACGGCTATATAGCAGAAGGGTGACATACTTGCTAAAGAACAGTTACACTACCATGGGGGGGTTGGTTCAATGTCACTAACATTATCCAGTTTAAGAAGACATATAACTAGCATCAGTAAAACTTGAACAATAAATAGTATAGTTCACTGCAGCCTGGTATTGCTGCGTAGGCATCAGAGGAAAAAGGACTTATGAAATGACATTGCACACTTCACATTGTGGCATATTTTTGTTTTATAATAGATATTTTTTTTAAAATTCTTTAGCAATTGACATTCTCATGCACACAAGTGTTTCAAACACAAGAAGCAAGTCCATTGATAGATAGTCCAAGCAATTTGTTGTTTTGTGTATGTGTGTGTGTGTGTGTGTGTGT
>NW_015386497.1:182627-190127 GCF_001527695.2 Protobothrops mucrosquamatus | reverse complement strand
AGTGCCTTTGCAACTTTGAACGGTCACTAAATGAACTGTTGTAAATCGAGGACTACCTGTAATAGGCATTAAAAAAAAGGGCAACCTCTTTTCCTAATGTTAATTGCCAGCAAAAGAACAGTATTTATGGGGGGTTGCATCTGAGAGAATAAAATGCTTCCTCTCTGGTTCCAACAGAAATTATTCAAGAGAGTTCTGCTTGCATTCTAGCAGTGAGGAAATGAAAAGACAAAATCATGTGAGGAGAAAAAAAGCTGTTTTTGTTTTGTTTTTTAAAAAACTGCTTTTAAATTTCATATTCAAACTCATCTTTTTAAATCACGGTCTGAAATCCACTGGAAAATTATAATACAAATGTTTTCTTTGCATTTGCTTTTTCTGTCAGCCCAGAGACTTCTTTTAAATTAGGTATCATTTCAGAATGATTTAGAGGTGCTTTTAGGACAGAGACGCTGTTTTTTCAGCCTACAGACATTCGTATCAGGTTCTCAACCCCTAAGGACTGCCTTTGAAAGTGACTTTGCACATTGACATGGACATCACAAGAACCCCCCCCCCCTTTTTTTTTTCTTCCTCTTGGTGACTCAAAAAGGCCACACCACCACAGTGATACAAACAACGTAGCACCAGAGGCATAAGACAGGATCATCCCAATTTCCTTAGGAAGCTTTCAAAAGCGCCAAAATCGGCAGTATGAAAATATAGTTTGGCTGCTGTGTGGTTTATTTGGCGTTGTTGTTGTTTTGTGCTGCAGCAGAAGCTAAACTCCGGCACCACGAGACTACAGAAAACACAAGAAATAAGCAATCAATCAATTTTTTTAAAAAAAATCAGTAATTTGTAACTTGCAAAATCCTTCAGGAGATGGGAAAATTTCTTTAGTCAGCAGAAGGCTTTTGATGTGGCAGAGATTTCCTGCTGTTTGAGAGAGACGATAATCTACTTTTAATGTGCTTTGCAGTCTTCTGGGTGTCCCTCATGGAGAGAGGATTCCTTGGGAAATGAGGAAGGGGCTGTCCTACGTTGAAAAGGAAGGAGGAAACTCAACCAATATATAGTCTCCTGCCCTTTTTCTCCCAGTGTGAGCTGTTCTTCCAGCTGAATAAAATTCAGGATTCATCCCAACGGCACTAATGCTTACGGTGCTACAGCGATCAAATGTCTATCAGTGGTTGGAATATAAAGAGAGCTGTAATCACTTCAATTTTTTTTGCAGGGGAGAGCATTTCTGAAGGAATTATGTAAAAAAAAACCTGCTGTCTCTGCAAAGAGCAGTAAAAGGAAAGTATCCTGGAACAAAATGTGGTCTATACTGGGCCACTTTGGAACAAGGAAACAACCCTGTTAAAATCTTCTGAAGATTGTTCTCTGGGGTGGTGTGTTGCTCTCTTAGCTTTGGATTATTCTTGAATATTAACAATAATCACCCATGTAATTATTACTGCCATGTAAAAAAAAGGACAGGGTTTTGATTATGAGGTAGAGATTCTCACCTTGCCGTTTCTTGACTCCCTCCTGGGGATTACCCTGATGGACAATACACGTTGAATAGGTGAAGCTGCCATCAGCATTGACTTTTTCTGCTCATTAACTGAATAAACATTATTTACTCATTGATATTGCTAGGCTTTTTTTTCTGCCGGGGCCACTAGTTAGTAAGAAAAGATAGCTCAAGCCAGGAGCAGGCCTTCTGTAATTCTTAAATATTGTTGCAATACCAACTCATATCACTCTGGATGCATGGCTGTCATGTAAACTGCTTGAAATGCAGCTGAATGGTATACATTTTATTAATAAACAAATGCATCTGTAGTACCACAATATCTGGAGTGACCAAAATTCCACAGTTCTGGCTTAGAGTATCAGTCAATATTGACGAGACTCAGATTTGGCTTTGAAGCTCCCTCTGTATTGTTTGTCTATTTATTTAATGTCTATCTCTCTGCCTATCTATAGATATCTCTATGTCTATCTCTCTATCATCTCTCTCTCTCTCCTCTATTTATCTATCATCATCTATTTATATCTATTATCTGTCCGTCCATCCATCCATCCATCCATCCATCCATCCATCCATCCATCCATCCATCCATCCATCCATCCATCCATCCATCCATCTATCTATCTATCTATCTATCTATCTATCTATCTATCTATCTATCTATCTATCTATCTATCTATCTATCTATCTATCTATCTATCTATCTAATGTATCTATATTATTTATAATCTATCTATCCATCCATCCTCTATCTGTCAGTTGCAACTACTCAGATTAAACCTTCACTGGATTGTTTAGAGTAGGGCAGATGAATAGCCATATAAAATATTCTGACTATCACGGAGAGAAGTGCAGTATAAAACAAACAGGGAAACTAAATCTGTTAAGAATTGGTCTCCTTTGGCTTGTACAGAGGAAGGGAGGGCCGTCTCCAAGGCATTCATTTCCACCACCTTCTGCATCATCTAAAAAGAAATTCTGAATTCCCCCACTGGGATTCAAACTACATGGAAATTAGTTCAGTGTACAATGTACAGAAGTGCATGGGAGGGGGGGCAGAAGGAGGTTAGAACAGAATCTCCCACTCTTCTCTACATGCCTCCTGACAAATGGTTTTAAAACTGCAGGGGGGGGGGAACCCATCACAAGGGAGTTGTGATGTGGGGCATCTGTTATTCTGAGTATCAGACATGATAAAAACAAAGGTATAAGGTTAGTGCAAGTTGCTTGCATGTTCATACGCACACTTGCCTCAGCCCTTGTTTTTCTACACATATAGATGCATTCAGAATTCCATCTCTGAACTGAATATAATTGCCAAGTCCTTAAGTCAATCAAGCCCAGTTGGAGTTCTTTTTTTGTGGTTGCCTCACAAAGGAAGGTAGAGCAGGACCCATGGCAAGCTTGTGCTCCTTAGTTTAAGCATCAAATTGTGCTGTAGGATGGAGGCTCCCACAAGGCTCTTGGAAAGCTAAAAAAAAAGGCAGTTTCTCCCATTAGAAAAACACCATTATAAAGCTTGGAACCGGCTTGTCTTAGCAGAACTGTCTTTCTAGGATTCTTGGGTTCAAGAGTCTCTTTCTATCCATTAAAGAAGATGTTTCTTTTACCTACCCCTCCTCTCCAAAGCCCCCATCTCAGCGGAGAGTGACAAGTGCTTGCCTATTTATTACTTCTCTGTACATGGCTGGTCTCGGATGTAATTGCGGCTTTAAATAAAGTTCTAACCTGCAGGAATAAATCTCTTGATTCACACTGATGGGGAATTAGTTATTAACCAGCAGGAAATGAATTGATTTTGAATTACAGTGTTCTCTAATTAGATCTGAACAATGAGAAGTTAAAGGCAGTCACAGCACAGTGCCACAGGCCGGCATACTGGCAATCTTGCCCTTATGCAATGCTAACCACGGCCCCACTGGGCATTATTGCTGGAACAATTACTCTGATGTGACGTCAACTGGGGAGGCGGGTAATTCCATGGAACTTGACAATTGATTTTCCTCCAACACAAGATTCTACACACTGAACATCTTTGTTAAAAATTATACTGGAGCCTATCAGAGAAGTAAATAGATTAGAATCCTAGGTTCGTGCCACAAGAACAGAGGCCAAGAAAGCATCTAATCCAGTGGTTCTCAACCTGTGGGTCGGGATCCCATTTGGGGTCGATCGACCATTTCACGGGGGTCGCCAAGCAAGGCTGTCCGCCATTTTTTTGGTCCGCCATTTTTTTTGTCCGCCATTTTTCCCCCCTTTTCCGGCGGGTGCCTTACCTCCCTTGGGCTGGGCCAGCTGGTGGTCGGCCTGCTCCGTCTCTGCTGCTTGCCAGCTACGCCTCGGCCGGCGCAGGGGGCGGAACCATGCATGCGTGACGCTCCCGGGCAGGGAAAGTCCTCGACTTACGACCGGTTGGGTAGTCCTCGACTTACGACCGGTTTAGTCCTCGACTTACGACCGGTTTAGTCCTCGACTTACGACCAGTTGGGGTCGCGGCATTAAAAAGATTGAGAACCACTGATCTAATCCAATGATTAGGGTTACTACTAAACCCTATTTGCTTCCTGACAGATATTCAGAAATAAAGATTTATTTTATTTATTTATTTTATTAAACTTATATGCCGCCCTTCTCCCAACAGGACTCAGGGCGGCTTACAGCATATTAAAACGATACAAACACTATCCCCAATAAAAACCAATTAAAGGAATTTGCTGCCTTTCCCAAGTCACTAAACTTTAACTCTCAGCCTCCCTCTGCACCGTCTACCTGACTGGTGTCACTGTGAGATGTGGTTTGGCAACATCTACTGCGCTACGAATTTTCCACCTCTAAAGTCATGTTAAACGTGGACAGTAACTCTCCAAGAATGCTGTGAGTTCCTATTTTCCTCCTGCTTGCTAGTTGCTATCCTTTTACCTGGAAATAACTGAGACTATTTTCTGGAGTTTTCTTTGTTTTTGAATAATGTATTGATTAGGGGAGGTATTTTTGTTTGAATTAATTGCCTGCAAGGACAGAGGGAAGATCCACTGCCAAGCCAACTATCAGATAAATGAGGCTTCAGCCCAGATCAAGAAGTGGTTCAGAAAGTCCTGCTCTCAATTCACATGAAGATAAAACTACTTGCATTAGAACAGCTATAAAGTAGTAAAGAAATCCTGTAACTCTGAAAGTGCTTTCCTCTCTAGGTTCTCTTACTCACAAATGATGTGACATTGGACACTCACCCTTTGATAGCATACTCAGAGGAAGTCCCAAGACTGCCCAAGAAAAAAGGAGGGGGTTCCGGAGCCACAAATTGCCTACAACTATTTAAAGCCTAAATACTTAATAATGTTAGTGGGGAAGAGTTTGGGGAGAACAGAATCTGTGTGTACTTCATGCTTATACCTAACTCAACTGAGGCTCATTAGCTTCAGGGTTATTAATAACGCTAATGTTGCTGTATCTCTCTCTAGCACTTGAATTTGTTTCCTGGTGTCCCTGCCTGGAACAGCACACTTTGCTTTTAAAGTGAAGCAAACCTAAACAACATATAGGACACAGTGTGTTTTAACACCTGTAATGGCAGATCATGAAAAATTCACCTGATTATATGTAAAAGTGCAATACTGTTGCTGATGGGGTGGAAGGAAGGATGGATGGACAGAAGGAAAGAAGACATTTTATACTTTTTTTTGGTTGTTTTTTTTTTAAAAAGATGAACATCTAAGATTTCTTGACAAATTTTCCTCCCCCCTGCCTCTGCATCTGTGGATGAAGGATGTCAATTCAATAGTTATCCTTTCTATAAATAGTTGCACTCTTCTAAAATGGCATGACAGAGAACCTTTTACCTGCCATTTTTATGCTGAGGCCTACTGTATCAATCATATTTGGGCAACTCTGCCTAAGTTGCCCATTAGTGGATTGATCCTCTCTTGTCTAGACAATCTGCACTTCAATACTTACTTATCTGGGTATAAGCTATGCTGAATTTCACTGGAACTTACTTCCATAAGGAGATATGTAAGATTAGAGTGTTGTTTGAAACTAATATGCATCCTTCCCATCCTAAATAAATAGATCAATTTGTATTTCCAGGCCGCATAAATCCTGTGTTTCCATCCACTGTTTCATTTCTAGAAGCCTCAAGCTTACACAGAATATTTACATCTTGTCGAGGAGAAATGTATTCATTCTATTTATAGATACCACAAAGCACAGATCAAGAGAGGCCTCAAAATTATTGTTTTCATAAACAATCCTTCTGGCAGGCGCTAGAAAATACCCTAAATTGAGGTAAGCTGCTCAATCACCTAATCACTGTGTTTTTATTAGGGATGCTACTGATGCTTAAGAAAGAAATACTAGATTAATGCTAATCTCCCATCAGTTTGCTACTTTCAATTTACAGTGAAAATGGACACCAAAAAGAGTAAAGTCAAGATTCTCTGGGTGTGGATAAAAAGATAACATGCACAGGGAAGTATCTGGATTAAAGAGAAAGGAATCCACAAAAATCTTATCAAAAATTTCAGATTCATATATACTAGCTTGCAAAGTAGAATTTCAATTATGCATCAATTTATTTTTTTCTTCTCTAAAAATGGATTAGGATTATTTATTAGTTGCAATAAATCCCTAGAAGAGACTTGATTTTTTTTATGAGCCCTCCCTGAATGGCAGCTGAGATAAGACTTTTTGAAAAGCAGCCCACAACTCAAGTTTGAAGAATATAAGGTTTCCAGGTTCTATTCTGTTTTTTAACCAGTTTCACCAGCTAGACTCTGATGTAAGAAAATCCATACAGAATAAGGATATATTAAAACAGCAAACAGAATATTTTCTAACTTATCCCAAAGGCTACTCTGAGAAATAGAAGAGGATTTTTACACACAAGGATTGGGTGCTGTATCTCTGTTCTGAAGTAGGGATACATATTATTTTGTTGTTGCTATCATTAAATAACTTTCAAATAATCTTTAAAAATGATAGTCTTCTTGGTCCAAAAAAAGTCCTTATCCATAGAAGAACTATCCAAACTTGGGGTGGGGAACCTTACCTCCATGTTTGGAGTGTCCAAAAAATGCACTCAGTGAAGATGATACAAAAAGCAGAATGCCACCCAACATCACAAATTTATAGTATTTGACAATCTAGGGATGCACTTCCAGTTTGTCAACAAGGGGATCACTGGTCACAAATGGCAAAGGGAAAGGGAAGCAAGAAAAATGTTTACTTGGTGCCCTGGGAAAACAAAGACACCACTCTGTTTCTTTCTTGCTTTGCTTTTCAGCTATTGGTCTGGAAGCAAGTCTATCAAGAGCGACACGAGTGATTAATGTTGCAGTTAGCAGTCTGTGAGTCCACTTTCTCTCCCCGTTTCTCAAGCATTCTCCCATTCAGCATGTAGGATTGAGCTGCATCTCTTAGGGTCCCCTTCCTTAATTGCAAGGCTGCCCTGATCGAATAGCAATAGCAGTTAGATTTGCACAGTGCTTTTACAGCCCTCTCTAAGCAGTTTACAGAGTCAGCATATTTTCCCCAACAATCTGGATCCTCATCTTACCGACCTTGGAAGGATGGAAGGCTGAGTCAACCTTGAGCCGGTGAGAATTGAACTGGCGAACTGCTGGCAGGCGGCAGTCAGCAGAAGTAGCCTGCCCTACTGCATTCTAACCACTGCGCCACCATTGCTCTATGCTGGGGATTCTTTAGCAACCTCTGGAGCAGTGGTTCTCAACCTTTTTAATGCCGCAACCCCAACCGGTCGTAAGTCGAGGACTAAACCGGTCGTAAATCGAGGACTAAACCAGTCGTAAGTCGAGGACTACCCAACCGGTCGTAAGTCAAGGACTTTCCCTGCCCGGGAGCGCCGCACATGCGTGGTTCCGCCCCCTGCGCCGGCCGAGGCGTAGCTGGCAAGCGGCAGAGACGGAGCAGGCCGACCACCAGCTGGCCCAGCCCAAGGGAGGTAAGGCACCCGCCGGAAAAGGGGAAAAAAATGGCGGACA
>NW_015386497.1:154744-181675 GCF_001527695.2 Protobothrops mucrosquamatus | reverse complement strand
TGCTAGTTAGCCAACCAGCAACGGGCATGAAACTGTATGCAGATGGAGAAGGGCAATCACCCTTAATGGGCGATCAATGGTGAAGGGCAATCACCCTTAATGGGCGATCAATGGTGAAAGGCAATCACCCTTAATGGGTGATCAGGATATGCATAGGGGATTAAGGGGGGGGGAATACAAAGAACACAACACTTCCCATCCTAAATAAATAGATCAATTTGTATTTCCAGGCTGCATAAATCCTGTGTTTCCCTCCACTGTTTCATTTCTAGAAGCCTCAAGCTTATACAGAATATTTACATCTTGTCGAGAAGAAATGTATTCATTCTATTTATAGATACCACAAAGCACAGATCAAGAGAGGCCTCAAAATTATTGTTTTCATAAACAATCCTTCTGGCAGGCGCTAGAAAATACCCTAAATTGAGGTAAGCTGCTCAATCACCTAATCACTGTGTTTTTATTAGGGATGCTACTGATGCTTAAGAAAGAAATACTAGATTAATGCTAATCTCCCATCAATTTGCTACTTTCAATTTACAGTGAAAACGGACACCAAAAAGAGTAAAGTCAAGATTCTCTGGGTGTGGATAAAAAGATAACATGCACAGGGAAGTATCTGGATTAAAGAGAAAGGAATCCACAAAAATCTTATCAAAATTTTCAGATTCATATATACTAGCTCGCAAAATAGAATTTCAATTATGCATCAATTTATTTTTTTCTTCTCTAAAAATGGATTAGGATTATTTATTAGTTGCTATAGCAAAGTATAGTAAATCCCTAGAAGAGATTTGATTTTTTTTATGAGCCCTCCCTGAATGGCAGCTGAGATAAGACTTTTTGAAAAGCAGCCCACAACTCAAGTTTGAAGAATATAAGGTTTCCAGGTTCTATTCTGTTTTTTAACCAGTTTCACCAGCTAGACTCTGATGTAAGAAAATCCATACAGAATAAGGATATATTAAAACAGCAAACAGAATATTTTCTAACTTATCCCAAAGGCTACTCTGAGAAATAAAAGAGGATTTTTACACACAAGGATTGGGTGCTGTATCTCTGTTCTGAAGTAGGGATACATATTATTTTGTTGTTGCTATCATTAAATAACTTTCAAATAATCTTTAAAAATGATAGTCTTCTTGGTCCAAAAAAAGTCCTTATCCATAGAAGAACTATCCAAACTTGGGGTGGGGAACCTTACCTCCATGTTTGGAGTGTCCAAAAAATGCACTCAGTGAAGATGATACAAAAAGCAGAATGCCACCCAACATCACAAATTTATAGTATTTGACAATCTAGGGATGCACTTCCAGTTTGTCAACAAGGGGATCACTGGTCACAAATGGCAAAGGGAAAGGGAGGCAAGAAAAATGTTTACTTGGTGCCCTGGGAAAACAAAGACACCACTCTGTTTTTCTTGCTTTGCTTTCCAGCTATTGGTCTGGAAGCAAGTCTATCAAGAGCGACACGAGTGATTAATGTTGCAGTTAGCAGTCTGTGAATCCACTTTCTCTCCCCGTTTCTCAAGCATTCTCCCATTCAGCATGTAGGATTGAGCTGCATCTCTTAGGGTCCCCTTCCTTAATTGCAAGGCTGCCCTGATCGAATAGCAATAGCAGTTAGATTTGCACAGTGCTTTTACAGCCCTCTCTAAGCAGTTTACAGAGTCAGCATATTTTCCCCAACAATCTGGATCCTCATCTTACCGACCTTGGAAGGATGGAAGGCTGAGTCAACCTTGAGCCGGTGAGAATTGAACTGGCGAACTGCTGGCAGGCGGCAGTCAGCAGAAGTAGCCTGCCCTACTGCATTCTAACCATTGCGCCACCATTGCTCTATGCTGGGGATTCTTTAGCAACCTCTGGAGAGTGACACAAGTTTCTCATGAAAAATACAGCATAGCAAGTCCAGATTTCCCACTGTATCTAACAGAGAGGTGTTTTACCTGCATTCAATATTACTGCAGTTCAACTGCTTTTATTAGAGCAGTGGTTCTCAACCTTTTTAATGCCGCGACCCCCAACCGGTCGTAAGTCGAGGACTAAACCGGTCAGTCGAGGACTAAACCGGTTGTAAGTTGAGGACTACCCAACCGGTCGTAAGTTGAGGATTTTCCCTGCCCGGGAGCGCTGCGCATGCGTGGTTCCGCCCCCTACGCCGGCCGAGGCGTAGCTGGCAAGCGGCAGAGACGGAGCAGGCCAACCACCAGCTGGCGCAGCCCAAGGGAGGTAAGGCACCCACCGGAAAAGGAGAAAAAAATGGCGGACAGCCTTGCTTGGCGACCCCCGTGAAATGGTCGATCGACCCCAAATGGGGCCGCGACCCATAGGTTGAGAACCGCTGTATTAGAGGGACATCTTTATTTTAAGGCTGTTGCACTATCTCCTTCCATTATGAGTTAATAGCATTGAGTGACAACAGAAAACATCAGGTCAATATGAACAGAAGAATCTCGTATTCCTGCTATGATCTCCAGGCAATAGTTGCTGCTGCTGCCGCTTCTTTCTCTTCCTAGGGCCTAGGCAGAGAGATTATGTCTGAAATTACTCTCGGCGTTTCCTTCTATTCATTGCATCCTCTGAGGACCCTCTAAGAAATATATTCCTCTAATAAGGAAAGGAAACCTGCTAATGCTCAGGTGTTATTGCTCTGTTCTTGGGCAAATGATTATCAACCTGTCCTGCAGTAGGTGTCATTTAAAACAGTAAAAGAGAGCCATTTCTCTTGATTTCAAGTTTCTCTTTCCCCAGGGGTAGTACTGTAAATGCAGCAAAATCTACACCTCACCTAAGCCAGCTTATTCAGTTGCTGTTCCACACAGGGCCTTGAGTTCTTCCCCATAAACATGCAAATAAATATGTAAGTCCCTTTGAGCAATCCTTTAGTTGGACAAAGTAGGTGGTAATCATTCTCTTTAAACAGATAAGCAGATGACAATGAGAATTATCATCAACAGTATGATTCAATACCTGTCTGCTCAGACATCGATGCTACTGTACTGTGTTTAATGCAAGTAGACAGAGAACGGCAGCCTACAGGCATGAATTATTCATTCCCTATGTCCTTCCATCTTAGTCAATAAAACTCATTGTACATTTTCTAGCTCTATGATGTAATGAACGATTACCTCTACTTCAAGCTATTATTTGTGTACTGTTAGGGTCCTTAATGCAGCAAATGTAGCCATGGTAATCCATACTTTTGCTCCAGATAGCCTGGATTAAAAGAGATACTGTACATGTGAAAGGTTTTGTATGGCATATATTAATTCAAGGCTATCCATCGTGAGAAAGATCAGGAAGATCATTCCTAAGAGATTTCTGGATAAAATTAACTAAGTATTCAGGACTAATAGTTCTTATGAATGTTGCATACAAACAATGACAGAAGGAAGATTCTCCTAAGCTTAAAATTATCCCAGTTTTTAAAGAAGGTTTCTTGAAATCCACTTGGAAGCTTCAACTGGTCCAGAATATAACAGCACAACCAATATGCTCTCTAATAACATAATAACATACTATGAAAGTTGCCTTAGTTCCCAGAATTCTTCTAGGTGCAAGGCAAGGTGATGGTCCTTATCAATAAAACCCTCCAAGGCATAGTGCCAGGTTATTTATGGGACCACCTATCCCCCATGGCATCTACCCTGTGGAATTAGGTTCCCCTTGATTTCCATGGGACTTCCACCCTGATGGCATTCCATAAAGCCTTGAAGTCCTGGCTATTCTCCTAGATCTTGGATTAAGGTGGACAGGCCCCATATTTTGTCTACATTCTTGTATAAAGAAACTAGATCCCCTCCTTTGTTCATTGTGCATTATGTTTTTATGGTTTATTATACTGTGGACCACCCCAAAACAGTCAGAGTTGGGCACTGCCTAAGCTGAATTAATTAAATAAAAATTATAAGAATAAATCTATTACAGTGTTTTAAACTTCAACATTCCATAAAGGTTACCAGCATAGCTGTCTTGGTCATGGATTACGAAATCTGAAGTTCAACCCATTTAGAAGACATCAAATAGGCGAAAAGGAATTTACATTTGTATTTATTTATTTGGAAAATGCATATAGCCCACCTCTCTGATATATGCGGTGGTCTATGCCAGTATTTCATAAGACAAAAATAAATATAAATCCAGAAAATCTCCCCTAAAACGTCATACTTCCCACCACAGCACCACAACATCTTGATTCTACATTTGTTGGGCTCATACCCATCCTAGCTCTATTTATTTGTTTTATTTTAAAAGTATTTCTTTTTCAGTATCAAAAAATACTTGACTAGTTAAGCTACCTGAAGCTAAAGCAGAGAAGATCCACTACAGAAGAAGAAACCAAGTGCGTATATTAAAATGGCAATGAAATGAAAACAAAAATATCACCTTCCAAATAAGTGGAATGTCAAATAAAATACATACATTTAATACAATTTCCAGGCATTACGTTTCTCTAAATGTGTCATTTCACATGGATGGTATCACCATCAAAACATCTTTTCTGAATAAATTTACATAAAAGAGTCATGGCTCTTCAATAGCTTCAAGGATTTATAAGAGAAGTTAAGGACGTTGAGAAAATATCAGTATTACAAAAACAGCAGAAAATAGATGAAAGTTCATGGATAAGCAGGGGAATGATGGAACCAGTATGCTCCCAGAATTCCCTAGCCAGTACGAGAGTTGAAAGTCACACATGTTAAAGTTGCCAAGTTTGAAAAACACTGCTCCAAAGTATAGATATTACTCACATGGAAGCTGTTAAAAAGACATTAAAAGCAAATGGGAGTATTTCAAACTTCTAAAAAATAAGGTGTCTGAATCTGTATGTCTGCCAGCGATTCATTATAAACCATGAGAGTATGACATTCTGAAATAAGTCTGTTCTTTAAAATAAAGAAATCACTGGAAACTATTCCAAAGTAAACCTACAGGAGTAGACTCTCAGTCACAAATGATAAATTGATCCTCTTCCAAATAGTTGTAATGTTATAGCTGTAATGACTTTCATGTGGATCTGAGCATAAAATACATTTTTTCTGTCAAGAGACTTAAAACTGTAAATAAAATCAACACTACTCAGATGTTGAGTTATATACTGTAGTTGTACAATTCTATATATGCTTATTAGAAATAAACTGACTTAGTACAATGGAAGTTTCTCCAATATGAGGAACTACATTGTACAGGATTGCTGCCTTAGACCTTTAGATGCTAGCAACACTTGATATCTAATAGATGGATTGATAAAAATTTCCACTGACTACAACCTGTTTCCTTACACGCAAAGCAATGTAGCTCAAAGGCAGCCATCTTAACTAAGTGCTGTTCAGACCTGTTAAACTATAACCTCACTATGGGGTCCTTGGTGCTCTCTGAGCTTGGTGGTTTTCTTGCAGACATTTCATTATCAAACTAGGTAACATCATCAGTGCACTGATGAAGTTACCTAGTTTGATAATGAAACGTCTGCAAGAAAACCACCATGCCCAGAGAGCACGAAGGGCCCCACAGTTCAATCCTGAGCTACAAATATTCTCTTCCATGAAAATCTTACTATTCCTCACAAATCCATCCAACAACTCTGAAGAGCACAAGGCTGGGGGGAAAAAATGATCTAATGCAATCTTTCTCAAGCTTTTTTTCTCTCAGACCCCTTTTCCATTTTTAAAAATTATGGAGAACCCTAAAAGAGCTTTTCGTTGTATGGCTTAAATTTATCTATATTTAACATATTAAAAATCAAAATGGATGCATTTGCTGCCACTACTGCTTCTCATGACTTTTTTTGACGGATTTTCATATTGTATTATTTTTCAACATAGAGTGCCAAATAATTTTGATTTCATGGACCCCTGAGAGGGTCTTGGGGAATTCCCAGGACCACACTTTAAGGAACACTAATCTAAGGAATGAAATGGTCTAATCTTGAGTTTTGATATCATGGATAGACAACTGTGGTAGATAAAATTATGTTTAATCCAGAGTCTTTCTTGTACCTGGCCTGATGTCCCAGCCTGCAATGTATTCTCCTCAGCCATCCTTTTACAATGTCAAGCACATCAATACTTTAACGCCGTGCCAGGTTTCATAGCAATTTATAATCAGCTGCCATCTGTAAGGTTTCCTAGGTACAGAATTTTGATTGCTGCCAAAGGGGGAAATTGAGGAAGAAGTGACATTTTTGTATTGTGAGATCACATGAGAGACTGGAGTAAACAACTTAACCTTCAGGCAGAAAGAAAGCAAATGCATGGTTCACTTCCCTAGCTAAATGAAGGGAACGAGGCACCAAATAAAAAAATAAATAAATGAAGAGATTTTGAACTAGCCTGTCACAGATACAGGTAGTCCTCAACTTACGACTACAATAGGGAAATCTAAGGTGTGTGGTCATCAAGTGAGGCATCTCGTGACCATATCTGATTTTTATTACCTTTTTTGCTATGATTGTTAAGCAAATCATCCACAGTTGTTAAGCGAGGCATCATGTGATTGTGACCAGTGACCTCCTGCTGGCTTCTCCATTGACTTTGTTTGTTGGAACCCGTCTGGGAAGGCTGCAAATGACAATCACGTGACAATGCTGCAACCCTGGTGTGAACCAGTTACCAAGAGCCAAGATCATGATCTGGGGTTGCTTCGACAGTCTTAAGGGAGTCCCTTTTTTCAGCACTTTTGTAACTCTGAACTTTGAATGGCCGCTAACAAATGGTTATTAAGCGAGGATTAGCTTTATGGTGGTTTAATATACATGTTTTAGAGCAGGGGACCCCCAAATTCTTCAGTTCATCAACCCATTCAAAATGTTTCCGATTGTTCATCAATCCCCAGACATTATATGAAAATAATTTAATAAATACCACTTTAACTAACGGCACTGTGAATAATAAGGTCCACTGACCATTGAGGGTTCATATTGATCATTTTGGAGGACCCCGTTTTAGAAGAATGCTAGACCTGGGTGCTACATTCTTGATGCTGTGTGAATTTTAAGTTGTTCCTTTTTTTCCCTCCTCCTTTCTCTCTTCCTTCACCTTTTCTCTACTCTCTCTCTCTCTCTCTCTCTCTCTCTCTCTCTCTCTCTCTCTCTCTCTCTCTCTCTCTCTCTCTCTCACACACACACACACACACACACACACACTACGACACACACAAACATGCAGAGACACCTTCCTTTTCCTTTCTCTGCTTCTCGTTCAGGAATCTGAAGGTCAGAAACAGCAGCCTCAGGCAGCAAATGCTGGGGTGGGCAGCAGCTGTGAAGTGAAGTGCAGAACTACCCCAAGATTCAGCTGACAGTATGCTAAAGCAACATCAAACTAAAGCTTTGATTTTTGCCGCTGGCATAAAATTAGTTTTGGCCAGCTTTGGCTGGCTGGGTTTCAAGGAAGAAAAGTGAGACTTCAAGGGGGAAATGGATCCTGCTAAATATTTATTTGTTGGACTTGAAAGAAATTATGATGATGATTTAAATGTCAAGATGTCATTTTGCTTTTAAGGAGAACAGCAAAAGACCAGCGTAGCAGAAATATGGTTTAAATAACAGAACTCGGCTTTGCCATTTTGAATTGCAAATGATGGTCTTTATGTGTCACCTGCCCTAGATTAAGATGGCTCTGACTCTACTGGTTTTCCAAAAAGCCAAAGAGATTTTTCCTTCTGACACTGGGCCAGGTCGTTAGCTGAGCCCAATATGTGTGTTTTGGTGTGGTGAATTGCTCACAGGCTGCCTCAATTACTTGTGTTCTAACTGCCTCAATGATTGCCTCAATGATTGTGTTCTAACTGTAGTTTTGTCTTGTTTTATATTGATTTTATAATATGGTGTTCTTGTGCGCCATTTGTCCACTGACAAGAGTCATCTGTTTAAGTAAAGTGGCCATGTAAATTCTCTAGACAAATAATTTGTATGAATGATTTAATTATCAAAAGCCAATTTTCTAGATTTCATACTGCAGGAAATATATCGAAGTTGCTGCTGCTACTTTATCATAAATACTCAAAGGTTTCTGATATAATAATTAAACGCAGGTCTATACAACTGTCATCAGATGTGATTCTAAGAAGAGAGAACTGTGTCCCTTAAAATGTCTACCATTTCAACTGGACTGAAAACAGTTAATTTCTTTTCTCTCCAAAACCTGGAATATGGCCAATTCACAGCAGGGCCTTTTCAGTGACTGCCCCCTTTTTGTACAATGGTTTGTTATAGATATGTGTCTCAAGTGCAAAAAGAACTGACTGTCTATGGAGATTCTCAGTAATCCAGGTCAGGGTTGCCCCAAAGGTGCTTTTTCACGAGGCAGCTGGACTTTATTTTTTCCTCTTTGAAGATGTTTTGCTTCTCATCCAAGAAGCTTCTTCAGCTCTGACTGGATCCTTCCATTCCCCACCATCCAGTCAGAACTGAAGAAGCTTCTTGGATGAGAATTAAAACGTCTTCAAAGAGGAAACAAGAAAGTCCAATTGCCTCATGAAAAAGAACCTTTGGGACAAGCAGAACTTTTCCATTATTTTTGCTGCTTTTTTAAAATTATTAATGTCTTACTGAGTCTCCCCCTTGATTGAGGTTTTAAATATGTAGATTATATTTTCAAATTTGTTTTAAACTGTTACTGGATAGCAGTCATATATAACTAAACAATGGCGTAATAATCAGAAATACATGGAAACATAACTTCAGTTTATATAATTCTTCTTCACTATTACTGTTATTAAATAGCTTCTTTCTTACTAAGTCACACATGCACTTGTTTTGAGATTTAAAAAAAGTTCAGCTTAAGCAATAATCTAATTAAGGTTAAGTATCTAGATTTAAACCAATATATTAACACTAATGTATTAATGGGCCTTAAGAGGCTTACCTATGACTACTGGGTAAAGCAAGCAATTCTGACTGGTCATTTACGTCTGTGGTAAAGCTCTTTAAACTCATCCCTTGATACTAAATGTCACTGTGTTCTCTTATAGGAAAAAAAACAGACAATTAGATATGAATCATCTCCTAGAAATCTATCTGAAATCTTCAGGGAAAATAACACATGATATGGCTGCAAAAGACTTGAAGTTTATTCTCAACCATCTCAAGATTGATGCTGGGAAAGATTCCTGGTTAAAACTGGAGAACAACTGTCAGTCAGTTTATAGGCAAACCATGGTTCTAAGACAGCCATCTTGAGTTAAAAGATGCCATGATATGACCAATTCCTATATTCTGTATAGGTAGTCCTTGATTTACAGCCACAACTGAGCCCAAAATTTCTGTTGCTAAGTGAGACATTTGTTAAGTGAATTTTGGTCCCATTTTATGATCTTTCCCGCCACAGTTGTTAAGTGAATCACTGCAGTGGTTAAATTAGTGACATGGCTGTTAAGCGAAATCTGGCTTCCCCATTGACTCTGCTTGGCAGAAGGTCGCAAAAGGGATCACATGACCCCAGGAAACAACATCCGTCATAAATATGAAACAGTTGCCAAGCGCCTGAGTTTTGATCACATGACCGTGGGGATGCTGCAACGGTTGTAAGTATTAAAAACGGTCACAAGTCACTTGTTTCAATGCTGTTGGAATTTTAAATGGTCACAAAATGAGCTGTTGTAAGTTGAAAACTACCTGTATGCCAAGGTGATGCTGGGTATCCAGTCCCTCTGACTTTTCAGTTAGAATGGTGGCTTGATGGCTTCAGACTATAGTCAGGTTGCTCTAGACTTTTGGCTACTTAAGAGCATCTTCTGTCTGATTAAAGACATTTAAGCTTCACCCAGCAGCACAGAAAGAATTATGTGAAGTTGTCCCCCCCACACACACATTAAAAATAAGACCTGATGAGATACTTGAGCTAAAATGTTGGTAGCAGCAAACCATCGTGAATCATTCAGAATTCTTCATAAAGTATGTAACAAACAAGGGCAATGGACAACAATCAGCCACTCTAGTGCATGAATGAACTGATTATTTACCAGAAATGATGGGATGACCAACTAGTTACAACACTGAGTTAAACCAATTATGGAATTATATATTTCAGATGTCCTGCACAATGCCTCAGTTGCTTCTAAAACAAAATGTTCTAGGACTCTTGCTCATGTTGTACCTTTCCAAAGGGATTAAGCAAAATCAAATTACTATCTAATGCTTTCCTAATTATGACTTCTAAAATACTGTACTGCAGAAGAGTTATAGAGCTGGATGGTTGCCGGTTCAAAATTTAGCTCTGTCAGGAATGTATTATGCTGTTTATTAACTATTATTTCTAGGATTTAATTGGTTGCAGCCCAGCAGCTCAAAATGTATCACAACAATGAAATCCTATACCAGAATATTTACTAAGCTCAGCAAGAGTGTAACCAGTGTGGAAACAGAAGAAATGTATTTAAAAGGTTGGACCAATTAAAAAATGTCTAGATATGGTCACAAAAGGCCCACACAGTGTTACGTGGGGATGATAAATTTCACCAGCCTTTTTTAACCCATCCTCCAGTGCCTCATTTCTTATGGTATAAGAGACCTCCAATTAGTATGCTAGAAATAGAAGTTGCATGATTAGAAGAGGGCCACCATCTGGCTTGTGGGCCACTACCAGATACAGAATGCTGGAGCTGATGAGATTATGGATTCAGTACCAGTAGAGTTCTTCCTTTATTCTTATGACTCCATTTTCATCTTTCTAGAATATGGGTATAATTCTGCCATCCTGAGATCCCAATCTGAGTATTGAATTAAAACACATTGGAAATGCTGTAATTTTCATAATAAGTAATCCGAAATAATTAACTTAGTTTTGCTTTTCAAAAAATGGGTATTGTAATCATGTACTTTTTGAATCCTGTTGGTTTATTTTTCGACACCATCTTCATTTCTGTATTACAAAGCAACATTTGAAAAAACATTGAATTACTTGCTTGCTGATTGGATGTATCAATCCATCCTTCTCAGTCCCTCTAATCATTTAAAATTCTGATTCCAAAAGGCACTTTATTCTTGTTGCCAAGAAGCTGGCTTACACACATGGAATACTGGAAATTCTTAAGAGTTGTTGAAGCACAAGTTGTTGGCTTGTAAAACCAACGAACAAGGTTACAAATAAGTTAGGGAACACCTATGAGCAAGTGGTAATATTAGTTTTAACAACATTTCTTCAGCCAAATTACAATTGCTTTAATAGTTTCATTCAATTTGACCCAAAGAGTTAGCTTACAAACTAGCTTTATGCTACTTCCACAATGCCAATTAGTTCCATAAAATAAATCACATTCTCTAAATAGCAGGATGACCTTTTTCCAACAGCAACATGATATCGAGCTGAACTTTGATTTCATGATTGTCTGTAGTCTGAATCCTGATAAGTAATTTGCTTTCTCCTTCCAGTTTAAATATACTATCTAGGGGGAAAAAAGTGGATGTTTTGCTTTACTTTTCTTCAAACACTACAGGCTGTACACTCATTCAGCAACCATTCAGATACGATGGCGTTAAATGAGGAGGACCTATGACCAGTCTTTGGACTTCTGACCATTGCAGCATCCCTGGAATCATGTGACCGCAATCTGGGAGCTTGATTTCTGGTTCATAATTACAATGTTGGTCACAAATCACCACTATAAATGCAAACAGTTGCTAAATAAGCAGTTGCTAAACAAGGACTACTTGTATAGAGATTGGACAACTATTTGTCTGAAATGGTATAGGGCAGTGGTGGCGAACCTATGGCACGGGTGCCAGAGGCGGCACTCGGAGCCCTCTCTGTGGGCACATGTGCCATTGTCCCAGCCTTGTCTCCCCCTGCAAACCCCTCACCAGCAGCCCCCCTGGAGGAAAGTCGCCCCCAAGCGTGGCCCATGTGGAGCAGCGCAGCCAAGGACATGGCAGCCAGGCAGCGTAGACAAGACTCTGCCCTCACGCCCCATCGCACACAGTTGATGCTGCAGGGCACAGGGAGAGGGTGTGGCCGCCATGGCGCTGCTGGACTGCCTGGGCCATCTGCGGCGGGCCCTGGAGGTGGTGAGTGGCCCTTTAGGCAGGCGGGATGGGGTGGGGGCGGGGCAGGGGGTGGAGTGGGGCGGGGCCAGTTTTTGGGCACTCGGTTTCTAAAAGGTTCGCCATCACTGGTATAGGGCTTCCTGCCTGAGCAGGGGGTTGGACTAGATAGAAGACCTCCAGGGTCTTTTCCAACTCTGTCATTCTGTCATCCTGTATTTGCAACAAACAACAGGATGGAAGTATAGAATGGCCCTATACATATGATGTCATCATCTTCATGCCAATTTATACCAGAATGTTTTGAAATAAATAGAACTGAACAAAAGAAATTGCTCTAATATAAATCTGTGTTAAAAGTCCAAATGTACAAACTTAAGAATAAATCTACGCATTCTAATGTATTCTGGTTTAAAAGAGAACAATTCTGACCTAAGGACGGTGGAACCATCAAAGCGAACCCTACATTGGTCCACATGCTTGACCACTAGGTCCTACAAAAAGGCCATTTTGCTTGGAATAAAGCATTTTCAAAAAGGCTTGAAACAAATCCATGATGCAACGTGGCACCCAGCGTCTTAACACCAGTGCTTCCATGTCGCTTCACTAGCAAAGAGGAGTTTCTGTGTGTATGCATCTGACTGCTATGGCTTAAAGCAGCAATATTTTATCCTGAGATCATATAACTGTTTTTACATCTGTTGCAACTCCTGGGAAAAGACTTGAGTGCTTTAAAGTGTTGCAGATAATGCTAGGTTTCCTGAATATTCCACAGCACCCTTTGGACAGCAGTTTGAGGGGCTGCACATCCCTCCTGGTTATTTTCTTGCATAGTTAACAGTCTATAGGTGTCAAATATATCAAAACTATTTTGTAAAGGCAGCAGTTGCTTTTGAAAGGTCTCTGTGGCACCGGAAGCAATATCCAGGGTGGCCATTCTGTCTAGCTGAGAAATGTGGAGTCATGTTGGTTTGGATGCAAAACGATGAACTGAACTTGTCATTCCTTCCCTATGTGGCTCAGTACAAGAAAAAAAATCTATCTTTTATCAGATATTCACGCTTCGTTGGAGAAAACAATCCAAACAAAATACTGATTTGAGCCATGACTTATGGCAGGGGTCCCCAACCCTCAGGTCTGTGGACTGGTGCCAGGCCGCGGCATGCCAGCAACCGGTCCACACAAACAAGCAAAGCCCCATCTGTGGGATGCAGGCAGTACATAAACCATGCACTCTCCGGTCCATGGAAAAACCTCTTTCCACAGAACCGGTCCCTGGTGCCCAAAAGGTTGGGGACCTCTGACTTATGGTAACAGAATAAAATGGATAGATTTTTTTTTTATACTGACACTGTTTTATAGTAGACTGTTTAGATGAGCTATTTCCAAACTCCTCCTGCTTGTTTTGTTTCCAGGCAAGGTCTGTCTAAACAAAGTAGAATGGAATCATTATTTCTCAATACCTCAATACATTATTTTGTTGATGCCGCTAGAATTATATTAGCCCTTCCTGTCACTACACCACACTATTATCTCATGTCTCTCTTATCCCGTACTAAGACACAAGATTTGTCTAAAGTATAAACAGGCCAATATAATCCATTGTTATTTTCACACTTTTTTGGGGGGGTCTCTTCATAGAAATTGGCTTGTTACCTGAGCTCCAGTTGGCATTTGAATTTCTGTCTACTCCAAATAGCATTGTCAACATGAACATCTGATAAATGCCCCTTACCTTGTCATTTTTTATAAAAATGCTAAGCAACACTGGGAGCAGGGACTCGGTTCAAATACAAGTCATTCTTAAATAAGATCAATTCTGTCCTGCCTTGGGTAGGGGACTGAACTAGAAGATCTCCAAAGTCTTATGATTCTATCAATTTATGCTGAGGTAGAAGCTTCACCCCCTCAAAACATGACAGAATTAAGAATGGCAAAATGAGCCTTGAAAAGGCTGCATCTGTTTTGGTATTTCTACAAAATGAAGCATCTCTTGCACAGGCAGAAGGAGAGAAGAACATGGCTGTGCACTAAAGAATAATGTAATCTGGGGGCTCCATAAAATTGCTGCAATTAATTAAAATTGCTGCTCCATCTTTCCTATTAATACTTTTCTAGATACTCATAACACCCACTGTTGCTTTTTGGCTTTTTATTTTTTAAATACATCCAGCAGGAAATATATAACTGTATGTCTCTGAGGTTAATATTAAAACTTAAATACTTCTTGTATCTTCATGGCTGTACAAATATTAACTAATTAAAGTTTGCAGTGCTCAAGTGAGGCATGAAAGAAACATGATTCTGGGCTTCTTTTTTAATGATGGTGCTTTGTTAAGAATGTTCTTATTTGGAACTCTTGTAATTACTTTAAATGTCACAAATGCAGATAAAATAACAAAATCTGTTTTCATAAGGTTAACCACAACACAAATATCCAGATTTAAATCTCCCAGAAAATACATATTTTCTTATTTCTTCTTGACTTTATTTTTTTTATTTCTTCTGAATTACAGAAGGTCAGAATTATTATTTTAATAGTTTATTATGTTTCTAAACAACTCAAGGTGGCAAACGTATCTAATACTTCTTCCTCCTCCTATTTTATTTATTTATTAGATTTGTTTGCCATCCATCTTGCCTATTTTCCCCACAACCACAGCCCTGTGAGGTGGGTTGAGCTGAGAGAAAATGACTGACTCAAAGTCAGTCACCTTTCATGGCTAAGGCAGGACTAAAACTCATTGTCGCCAGGTTTCTAAGTCAGCACCTTAATCATTAACCAAAATGGCTATCTTATTAATATACAGTAACATAACAAATATAATTTCAATAAACTGGTTCAGTAAGAATTCAACTCTTTGTTATGCACCTAATAGTTAAGCGAATAGGCAGGAGTTGAAAGAAAGAAAGAAAAGAGAGAGAAAATAAAAAAAGAAAAGAAAATACCATTGCCTTTAAAAGATATCCCAGTTACTTCACCCACAAACCCAGGGACACACCTTCACAAACCACAAAAGCAGCATGTCTATGGAAATTCTCAGGCCATGGTTGTCCCAAAGGTGCTTTTTAAAGAGGCAACGGGACTTTCTTGTTTTTCTTTGAAGACCTTTCACTTCTTCTGAGCTGAAGAAGCTTCTTGGATGAGAAGAAAAACGTCTTCAAAGAAAAACAAGAAAGTTCAGCTGCCTCTTGAAAAAGCACCTTTGGGACACAAAAGTAGAACATAAAAAAAAATACAAAACTGTATAACAAAGGCACCAGAGCTCAAGTCATCTTCCGTAAAAATAACTAAAATTCCGATCAGCATCTAGCTTCCATTAGATTGTTACATTTTTTTCCTCCTGCCTCTCAAATCCCAGATTTCTGAGGATTTAGGCTTCTATTTACATAGCTTTGAAAGGAAGGAAAGGAGGATTCAAAAAAAAAAACTTGAGAAGGGAATTTCCTGCTCCTCATTGGCTTTTTAGTGAGCTTTGATTGCCTCTGCCAACTCTCTAGATTGCAGAGCTGTCCATAGTTAGTCACAATAATGGCAAAAATGATTGATATCACATTGCAGGCTTTGCCCTATCATAACTAGGTTGTGATGTTCCCCACTAGTATATACGATGCCCTTTGCCCCACCCTTGTCGATGCCCATGCTTGACTGACAGATTAAATATCATTGATCTGTATTTCAGTGAGGGGTCAGATCTGGGTTTTCCTTTAAGTTTTTCCTATTTGAACTGTTTGAGATGAGATTTCTCTCCTTTCACTCAAATTTGTTGTGCCTTCCCTAGGGCTAGGATGAATCTGATAATCCTTGTTCAAACATCACTCTGGGGAATTAATGGTTCTCTGCCTGCTGACTGGATATTATCAGTTTCTCACCCTCTGGATTTGTCACTGTCACTGAGGGACCGTGTTTTCTTACTCACTGAATTGGAACTACTACTAGTTCCTCACCTCAAGAATTACCTTCTACTGAAGCAAATATACTCCATTTCATCAGGCATGGTCGTGCCACGTACACATCAACATCTCTCTCCGTCATATTCTGAGAATAAAGGCTAGTATCAGACCAGATTTTGGTCTTTATTGTTTCTTTATTGAAGTAAATAAAAGATTGTAACGTTGAATATCTACAGTTTGGTAAGTGGTTACAAAGATCAGCATTTTAATTTAAGGGAAAGGGGAAGAAAATGAGGGAAGTGGGAAAGCAGGACAAACTCTCTGAAGATCTACCTGATACTTTCATGGAATCGGGCTATATATTCTAAGAAAATACACTTTTTTCAGAACAAAATATGTCCATGTAAAGCAAGTTTTTACTGTCCATTGCAAAGCCCCTTGGACCTTTGCTGATCTCTCAGGGATGGGATGAGATAGAAAAGGAGTCACAGATAATAAAAAATGTGGTTAGTGAGGCTAAGTGTCTCTTTGTCTTCTTCCACTTTTGGTATTACATCTGAACTTTTTTAAAACTTAGAGAATCCAGCTATTCTTTCCCATGTAAGAATACAATATGTCTGGTCATATCCACTTGTATCTGTTGGGGTTAGCTAAAATTACCTCTTTCAGTATCTGATATGTATGTATGTAAGTATGTATGTATGTATGTATGTATGTATGTATGTATGTATGTGTGTGTGTGTGTGTGTGTGTGTGTGATATATATATTGGCAATCAACCAATATTAACAGTTTTCTAACACTTTTACTTGTAGGCCAAATTATTGTCTGAGATAGGAATAGTTTCTTAAGCAGTAATTACTCTTCTTTGGAATAAATTATATTTTGTCAAACAGGAAGGAAGGAAGGAAGGGAGGGAGGGAGGGAGGGAGGGAAGGAAGGAAGGAAGGAAGGAAGGAAGGAAGGAAGGAAGGAAGGAAGGAAGGAAGGAAGGAAGGAAGGAAATTTCTTCCCACACCATATGGCAGAGTGGCTTCCTGGCGAAAAGTAATCTGCTGTTCTGAAATTTAACTGAATTAACCTACCATGGTCTGATCTTAGCTTGTTTCAATAAATCACAGTCTTTCACAACATTTTTCTTCTACTTGTTATTCAAAAGCAATACAGCAACCTCATTAACATGGCAAATATTGTTGTACAGTATGTACAATCTGTAGTTCAGATATGGAGAAAAACAGTCATAAGGAACAGTGTAGAATGCCTTCTTGTTTAAAGGAGCATCATGTTCAGTTTTATAAAGGCAAACCTTTATTTGAATTAGTTCCATGCCTAACCTGTCTGAGGTATATACTACAGATAGTCCTCGACTTACAACAGTCCATTTAGTTACAACGGCACTGAAAAATAACCATTTTTCACTCTTATGACCATTGCAGCATCCCCATGGCCATGTGATCAAAATTCAGATGCTTGGCAACTGACTCACATTTATGACGGTTGCAGTATCCCAGAGTCACATGATCGCCTTTTGCGATCTTCTGACAAGCAAAGTCAATGAGGAAGCCAGATTCACTTAACAACCGTGTTACTAATTTAACAACTGCAGTGATTCGCTTAACAAATGTGGCAAGAAAAGTCATAAAATGGGGCAAAACTCACTTAACAAATTTCTCACTTAACAACATAAATTTTGGACTCAACTGTGGTCATAAATTGAGGATTACCTGTAGTGAAATAAACTTATTGCTATGTATAGTCCAGTTATAGATCTTTGAAATTATCAGATAGATTAGCTACCAATGAGCAAAATTGCCTTGAATTAAAATATAATCATCAACAGGTGATAGAATTCAATTTCTCTCCCTAAGTAGGAAGAGCATTCTTTTAGAGTTCAGGGTGAAGGGGAAATTGCTGTAATTAATTTCCTGTTAATTGCTAATATTTTTTTTAAATAAGCTCATTATCCCTTTATGTGGTCTAATTTCCTAATCTTGTTTGCAAGGAAGGGCAATTAACACATGAAGGAAATATTTATTGTTATTATTATTATTAATGGCTTGGAAAATGATACAAACTTAAGAAACTGGAATTTTTTTAAAAGATATGTTTGCTTTCCCCCTCTATGTGGTACTATCCAAGAAAATGTTGCCTAGTTATTTGATTTATTCAAAATCTTGCAGTGCCACAAAACTCTTGTCTGGAATGCAAACATAGAAACACATTAAAGTTGATTTTCAGAGAGTTCACACATCTTTGTGACAAAAACGTTTTGGTAAATTCTTTACTTAGAGCTTCCATATCTGGACCTCAGACAAACTAGATGGATCATCAGATGGCAACAAGGAGTACAAAAAAACTAACATTTGATAGGTGGCTAATTTAGACTTCAGCAGTACAGATATGGCAGTTCTAGACCTTGGATCTGGCAAGTTTTATTTTACTTGGTGACAATTAGATTCAAAAGATCTGGAGGCCACACTTCTACTTATTTCGCACCTCACATTCATTCTTTGGAAATAATTTGATGCTGTCTGGCTGCGTCGTAACATCCTAAAGTTTCTATGAGCGAAACAAAGCCTTCTAGTTCAGGGCTTTTCAACCAGTGGTACAGGTACCATCTGTGGTACATTGGCACCTGGCAAGTGGTACGCGACCATCCTAGAAAAGTGGTAGCGGGGGAGGGGAATGAGCTGAACCGGTGGCAGCACCGCACAAGCCTGAATGAGAGATGGCTGGAGTTGCAGGGCTGTCAGGGCTCAGTGGAAGCGCCAGGATCAGTGTCGCTTTCCAGCTGATCGGCGCTTCTTTGGGGCTGTCAGGGCTCAGTGTAAGTGCCAGGATCAGCACCAGGCTCCAGCTGGAGCTCGGCGCTGATCCTGGCACTTCTGCTGAGCCCAGAAGAAGTGCCAATCAGCTGGAATGTTGCAGCATCTCCAGGNTGTGTGTGTGTGTGTGTGTGTGTGTGTGATATATATATTGGCAATCAACCAATATTAACAGTTTTCTAACACTTTTACTTGTAGGCCAAATTATTGTCTGAGATAGGAATAGTTTCTTAAGCAGTAATTACTCTTCTTTGGAATAAATTATATTTTGTCAAACAGGAAGGAAGGAAGGGAGGGAGGGAGGGAGGGAGGGAGGGAGGGAGGGAGGGAAGGAAGGAAGGAAGGAAGGAAGGAAGGAAGGAAGGAAGGAAATTTCTTCCCACACCATATGGCAGAGTGGCTTCCTGGCGAAAAGTAATCTGCTGTTCTGAAATTTAACTGAATTAACCTACCATGGTCTGATCTTAGCTTGTTTCAATAAATCAGTGTCTTTCACAACATTTTTCTTCTACTTGTTATTCAAAAGCAATACAGCAACCTCATTAACATGGCAAATATTGTTGTACAGTATGTACAATCTGTAGTTCAGATATGGAGAAAAACAGTCATAAGGAACAGTGTAGAATGCCTTCTTGTTTAAAGGTGCATCATGTTCAGTTTTATAAAGGCAAACCTTTATTTGAATTAGTTCCATGCCTAACCTGTCTGAGGTATATACTACAGATAGTCCTCGACTTACAACAGTCCATTTAGTTACAACGGCACTGAAAAATAACCATTTTTCACTCTTATGACCATTGCAGCATCCCCATGGTCACAAGATCAAAATTCAGATGCTTGGCAACTGACTCACATTTATGACGGTTGCAGTATCCCAGAGTCACATGATCGCCTTTTGCGATCTTCTGACAAGCAAAGTCAATGAGGAAGCCAGATTCACTTAACAACCGTGTTATTAATTTAACAACTGCAGTGATTCGCTTAACAAATGTGGCAAGAAAAGTCATAAAATGGGGCAAAACTCACTTAACAAATTTCTCACTTAACAACATAAATTTTGGACTCAACCGTGGTCATAAATTGAGGATTACCTGTAGTGAAATAAACTTATTGCTGTGTATAGTCCAGTTATAGATCTTTGAAATTATCAGATAGATTAGCTACCAATGAGCAAAATTGCCTTGAATTAAAATATAATCATCAACAGGTGATAGAATTCAATTTCTCTCCCTAAGTAGGAAGAGCATTCTTTTAGAGTTCAGGGTGGAGGGGAAATTGCTGTAATCAATTTCCTGTTAATTGCTAATATTTTTTTTTAAATAAGCTCATTATCCCTTTATGTGGTCTAATTTCCTAATCTTGTTTGCAAGGAAGGGCAATTAACACATGAAGGAAATATTTATTGTTATTATTATTATTAATGGCTTGGAAAATGATACAAACTTAAGAAACTGGAATTTTTTTAAAAGATATGTTTGCTTTCCCCCTCTATGTGGTACTATCCAAGAAAATGTTGCCTAGTTATTTGATTTATTCAAAATCTTGCAGTGCCACAAAACTCTTGTCTGGAATGCAAACATAGAAACACATTAAAGTTGATTTTCAGAGAGTTCACACATCTTTGTGACCAAAATGTTTTGGTAAATTCTTTACTTAGAGCTTCCATATCTGGACCTCAGACAAACTAGATGGATCATCAGATGGCAACAAGGAGTACAAAAAAACTAACATTTGATAGGTGGCTAATTTAGACTTCAGCAGTACAGATATGGCAGTTCTAGACCTTGGATCTGGCAAGTTTTATTTTACTTGGTGACAATTAGATTCAAAAGATCTGGAGGCCACACTTCTACTTATTTCGCACCTCACATTCATTCTTTGGAAATAATTTGATGCTGTCTGGCTGCGTCGTAACATCCCAAAGTTTCTATGAGTGAAACAAAGCCTTCTAGTTCAGGGCTTTTCAACCAGTGGTACAGGTACCATCTGTGGTACATTGGCACCTGGCAAGTGGTACGCGACCATCCTAGAAAAGTGGTAGCGGGGGAGGGGAATGAGCTGAACCGGTGGCAGCACCGCACAAGCCTGAATGAGAGATGGCTGGAGCTGCAGGGCTGTCAGGGCTCAGTGGAAGCGCCAGGATCAGTGTCGCTTTCCAGCTGATCGGCGCTTCTTTGGGGCTGTCAGGGCTCAGTGTAAGTGCCAGGATCAGCACCAGGCTCCAGCTGGAGCTCGGCGCTGATCCTGGCACTTCTGCTGAGCCCAGAAGAAGTGCCAATCAGCTGGAATGTTGCAGCATCTCCAGGGTCTTGTGATTTACATTCAGATGCTTGGCAACTGATTCATATTTATGACGGTCACAGTGTCCCAGGATCATATAAAATGACCAAAACCTGCAGCAACCACCCAGCAGACGGGGGGGGGAGGGGGGAATAAAAACCAAACAGCCCCCCACCCCACCCCCGCTGCCAATCCTCAACAGAAATGCTCGCAACAGTGAAAACCTCGGACAAGAGAAAGAGTGCCGCCGGGTGGGCAGGCAGGTGTCTTCCTCGGCTGTGGCTTGGAGGGCACTTTTTTCAGTGCCATTGTAACTTCGAACGGTCACTAAGCGAACTGTTGTAAGTTGAGGACTACCTGTAACTTTATCACTTTTTTCCTTTTTTTTGATCATCAAGTTTTTGACACCTTGCTAGGCAACTGGTGGTACTCGGATGTTGCCATAGCCTAAAAGTGGTACAATGGGTGAAAAGGTTGAAAAGCCCTGTTCTAGTTGATCTATAGGGGAAGGACAAACCCAGTACCCAAATTTTTATGCCTGCAGTGAGGAAAATAAATCATCTTTCTGCTTTGCATAATCCTCTAAAATAGAAGCAAGGACAAGGGCATTCCAGTTTAGCAGCTAAAAAGAAGCACTGAGAAATGGCAGAAGGGCACCGTGTTAAGTTGCAGAATACTTACTAAGTTATTGGATATTGGAGCCAACGGGAGCAGAAAAGGATGGGGTTCTTTAAAAGAGGCAAGTAACGCCTCCTGAACTTCTCTCTTTTGCATACTTGTACAGGTATAGTATAGGGGGTACCTTGCTCAATAGTAGTAACTGTAAGAGGGACCTCGGAATCCTAGTGGACAATCACTTAAATATGAGCCAGCAGTGTGCTGCAGCTGCCAAAAAAGCCAACACAGTGCTAGGCTGCATTAACAGAGGGATAGAATTAAGATCACTTGAAGTGTTAATACCACTTTACAATGCTTTGGTAAGGTCACACTTGGAATACTGCATCCAGTTTTGGTCACCGCGATATAAAAAAGAAGTTGAGACTCTAGAAAGAGTACAGAGAAGAGCAACAAAGATGATTAGGGGACTGGAGGCTAAAACATATAAGGAACGGTTGCTGGAATTGGGTATGTCTAGTTTAACGAAGAGAAGGACGAGGGGGGACATGATACCAGTGTTCCAATATCTCAGGGGTTGCCATAAAGAAGAGGGAGTCAAGCTATTCTCCAAAGCGCCTGAAGGCAGGACAAGAAGCAACGGGTGGAAACTAACCAAAGAGAGAAGCAACCTAGAACTAAGGAGAAACTTCCTGACAGTGGGAACAATTAACCAGTGGAACAACCTGCCTCCAGAAGTGGTGAATGCTCCAACACTGGAAGTTTTTAAGAAGAGACTGGATAGCCATTTGTCTGAAATGGTATAGGGTTTCCTGCCTGAGCAGGGGGTTGCACTAGATGACCTCCAAGGTCCCTTCCAACTTTACTACTACTATTACTACTACTACTACTATAGCTGTATACTTTACGCGTTGCTGTGGCTCAGTCTGGTTAAATGGAAAAGAAGTGTGTTGCTTTTACATCCAACAGATGGTGCTGTTTTTCAAAAAAAGCATGCTTTTACCTGTCACAGGTGTGACATCTATATAATAGTAGGTATATAAAAACACGTGCGTATTCGAATGCAACGTTGTGTCAAAATTTCAAAGCAATCGGTGAAGAACTTTCGGAGATTTAAGATTTTGAACAAACGAACATTTACATTTTTATTTATATAGATGATGATGATGATGATTACTACTACTACTACTACTACTACTACTATTATTATTATTATTATTATTATTATTATTATTATTATTATTATTATTATTATTATTATTATTGCTTCAAAAGCCTATTCCCTTTGCAGGCATTTCTGCCATTTCCTTCTTTCCTTGATACTTGAATATAAATCTTCATTCCTCCTTTTAAATAAAATGTCAGGTTTGGGGAAGTATTACTTAACTCTGATAATCCTTCTAAAAAAGGAGTGTCATGTTGCTGAATTTTGGTTTTTTTTCATTGGACATTAAGAGCAAAATGGTATCTGCCTGTAATACCATCATGAAGGCCGCTATGGTTCACCAAATGAAACCACATGATGGCTTAGATATCAGCAAAGGGATTTCCTGCTTACTAAACATATCAAAAATATTACTGTTATATGTTACACATTGTAAATTGTGATACAAAAAAAATCCCAGTGCAGATTTTCTATTATTATGGGCAGAAGGTTTCCATGCTTATTTAGCGAGAAATCAATTCCAACTCTTGGAAATGTTTAAGCCTCTAAAATGTTAAGGTATCTCAGGACTTGGGGGGAAAAATTGCAGTGCAAATGTTCGGATATCTCTAAGATTACAACTTAGGGGAAACATTAAACTAAGAATTTGGGAAGCAGTTTAAAAAAGTAGGGAAAAAACCCCTTCCTCAAAAGTTGTGGGAATGAATCTCAGTCTAAATAATACTAAGGTACATAACTTCATTAGACCGTATCTGCATTCATAACACTATATAATTCTTCTTGTTTTGAAAGGACAATAAACTGAATTGTTGGCTAATAGCAACTAATGCTTGGTTACTATGCCCAGACACTCTTAAATCCCTAAACACTCACATGAATAGGGTTCACTCATTGTGCTGTTATGATTTATTTCAGGGCTGGGGAACTATGGCACTTTTATGACTTGTGAATTTCAACTCCCAGAATTCTTGCTGGCTCATAAGTCATAAAGAGGTCATAGTTCCCCACCTCTGATTTATTTAGTTATAGTTATGGAATAAGACACAATTGAGTGGATTCACCCAGCAAATTAAGTCAAAAATCAAACTAAACACACTATGGCTTAGTGTAATGTGTAACCCGACTAATAGACTGAGCATGAGTTCCCAAGTGAACAATTACTATAGTAAGTGTATTCCCCAGTGCAGCAAAACTGAAATCTCATTTTAGAGTCAGTGCTACTAGGATAGATCTTATTAACCTCACTAACCTGTTTGTGACACTTCCGTGGAAATCATTTATGCAGTTGCTATTATAACTGGTAAAAATCTACAAGTATTGCAAGGGAAAAAAGTACTAAGACTTGACTCCTGCTCCAACTATAGAACAAATTCTCTTGAGTAGGCGTGGTCAACTGTAAATATTGGTGAACATTCCCCAGAAGCCCAAGCCAATGGAGCCAATGGTGACTTCTATAATAATGAGAATTGTGGCTCAGTAATGTCTATGGAGATTCTCAGTCATCGAAGTCATGATTGTCCCAAAGGTGCTTTTTCAAGAGGCAAATGTACTTTCTTGTTTTTCTTTGAATTTTTTCAAAGAAAAACAAGAAAGTCAGTTGCCTCTTGAAAAAGCACCTTTGGCTCAGTAATATTTGGAAAACCCACATTTTCACCTCCTGCCACAGAAGTCAGGAAAAAGCTTCCATGTTGTTCATATGCTTCTGCCTTAACCTAGAGCAGTGATGGCGAAACTTTTAGAGACCGAGTGCCCAAACTGCAACCCCAAATCCACTTATATATTGCCGGGTGCCGGGTGGGCATGGTCTGCTGGGTGGGTGTGGCCACTGGATGGGTGTGGCTACAGTTGTCATGACAGATGGGTGGGCATGGCCAGGGTGGGCGTGGCCAACTCGATGTTGCTCCTGGGGAGGGATGCCTGTGGGAGCTGGGCAGGGTTGGGAGAGATCCAGGGGGTCTCTGGCGGGTGGGGTGGTGGGCAGGAGACGAGTTTCAAGTGCTCAATCAGGCCAGGCAAGGCAAGGCAGGACGGGGGTGCCATTGTCGCAGGGCAAGGCGAGGCAGGGGCCGGGGCGGCGGCTGCCGGACACCATCGGTCCCCGGACACAGAGGCCAGAGAGCGCATGGGTGCTGGGATGCATCCAGCCACATGGGACCTCGGTGAGTTAGCGGGCGGCTGGTTGCCATCTCCGAGGCATGGAGTGCGTGCCCACAGAGAGGCTCTGAGTGCCACCTCTGGCACACGTGCCATAGGTTCGCCACCAGTGACCTAGGGAATATGCTCAGTAGAAACCAGCTGCATTCAATCTGTAAAAGAACAGCAGAGTCTTCTGATCTTTCATCTAATGTGACCCATTATCTCAATAAATAAATAGCAGTGTCAGGGTAAATGCAATATAAACGATACAGTGTTTTACAGGTAGTCCTCGAGTTACAAATGTAATGGAACCTGCCCATTCCATTTGTAACTCGAGGATTCATAGGAGTGAATGGCGTACCTTGAATGCCATCACTCCCTGCCTTTGCCCATGCATTCACTAATCGAATCCGCGGGTTGTTAAGTGCACATGAAGTATCTCAGGGTGGAGAAGGCCATGGGGGGGGGGCTAGTGATGGAACAGGACACCTGTTTCAGACCACCCAAGGCCTCCCCAACCTACTGAGATACCTCATTCTCCCCACAATTGTTTTGCCCCACATCCTGCCGCACCGGGTCTGGCTAGGTTATATTTCAGCTTATGATACTTGTTGTTTATTGTTGAAGGAGATAGCTGAATTTAATTTCCACATTCTACGCCCCACTCTGATGGAAACAGATATCCCTAAGCAGCAAGGCGTTTGTAAAATCAATGAACACCCATTGTAATTTATGCACAGAGGAAATAAAGTAAATTCTTTCCTTTTGTACTCCATTTCTAGCTTTAGCTACCTAATCTTCCAGCACAAATGTTTTCTTCAGTGCTATTTTGTCATGCTTGAGATATATAATTAAGAGACCAAACTTGAACACCAAGTACACTGGAACAGCTCTGCAATCAGTGGTTCTGTTGGGAAAAATACAGCAATTCATGCAAACTCTAGTGAAACCCAAAGAGAAAGAGAGACAAATTTGCTTTATTTAATGAAAATAAAGATGCTATCCCCAGGTGCTAAAATGTTCAGTCTATGATTAGCAGAAGCATGACCTGACTTTCAACTACCCTCTTTCACAATTATACAAGATATCTAGACTGATCATTAATAAGGCACCAGCCTATAAATGATGCTGTTCAAATGCACTTTCTATCTATCAGGATAGAAACTAGATGTGACAGGATATAATTGTTGGTCATCTATCAGTTATGATCAGAGTGCTGTAAACACAGTAAGGAAAAGCTGCTTCTTCAAAGCCTTGTTAAACCATTTATCTGGATAGGTGAGGCTTTAAAATTTAAGATACAGAAAAGGACCATGCGCATTGACCTTAACCCTTATATCCCCATGTCCCATCTGCCTTATCCTTATTCTCTCATGTCTTCAGCTGAGTTGATTGAATAGAAGCTGTAATTGTGTTTGAATGCAAGGACAGAAGTCTGAGTGATTTTGACCCCCACTTTATTGTGGTCCAAGTCTGCACTAACAGCTTGCCTATGCTGGCTCTTAAGAACAGAAGCTTACTGGACTTCTACTCCACAGGGAGAGATTGGGCAGGGTTAGCCTCTATAGTTGTGTCCTATTTTTAGTTGCAAATCATATTTAATTCACATAGTGCATTAACAAACTTTCAGCATTAATAGACTTTCAATGTCTCCTCAATGAAACGGTATCAATCCCGCATCCTTCAGCACTGGATATGCTGATATCTGTTGGGTCTCAGGTTTCAGCAGCAGCTGAAGGGCCAGTGATTTTTCATTTCTGGAGGAGAAGCTGCGCCACAAAGAATCCTCCGCACGTGGCACTTGTGCTTTTGAGTTCTGACAATGTTGTCCTGTTCTGTTTCAGTTTCAGTTTCAGTTTATTGTATTTATATCCCGCCCTTCTCCTGGTGGACTCAGGGCGGCTTACAGCCAGTTAAAAAACAGAGCAATTGATACAAATATACAAAATTTAAAATAAATTAAAAGATATATTTAAATAGGCCTTTTCTTATTTTAAAAGTTGATTAAAATCCAATTTAAAATATCCCTAGGCCA